>NW_008329320.1:3273701-3303053 GCF_000622305.1 Nannospalax galili
TGAGCCATCTCTCCAGTCCCTAGTGATTTTTATTTATTTATTTATTTATTTATTTATTTATTTATTTATTTATTTATTTATTTTTATGTGTCTGAGTGTATTGCCTGCATGTATATGAGTGCATCTATCTTGTGCAGTGCCCATGGAGGCCAGAAGAGAGCATCGGATCCTCTGGGACTGGAGTTTAAGGATGGTTGTTAGTTGCTGTTGTGTTAGGAAGAGAATCCAGGTCCTGTAAGAGCTGCCAGTGCTCTTAACCACTGAGCCATCTCTCTAGCCTCTTAAGTGCCTTTCTAGGTGCCTCTACTGTGCAGCTTGTTGCATTAGGCCCATGTCAAATGCCTGGCAGGGTATGACACAGGATGACTGTAGATAGACTGCAAAGGAGGTAGGTGCAAGCCCTCAAGGTGCTTACAGCTTCACAAAGCTGTAGGGTCTGGTGCAAGCTAGAGGCGCAGAGGGGCTATAGGAATTCTTCATGTTTATGAATCATAGTGGGATAGCTGTCTATAACAACCTGGGAGTCTCAAAAATTCTGGAAGCCATCCGGATTAAGTGCCAAATGAGAATTCCCATGATCCTACTGAAAATAGACTAAGCAGTTCAGCTGGTGCCTAGGCAGAGACCAGCATTGATGATTGAGAGGTCTCCTTACAGGGAAGGAACTGCACCTCTAAGGAGTGTAAGTGGCCTCACAGAGAGGGTTACTCAGGACCTCCCACTGCAGGGTGTCTGGACAAAAAGTTTCTATGTGTTTAATAAAGTTTGACTTACAGTAGTTCCAGCAAGCCTTTATGGGTAGCTCAGACCACAGTGAAGCCAAATTGAGCAGGGTGTTTGGCTAATCTTGACTATCGGGACAAGATATCCTTCCTGCCTTGAGCCTACTCTAGACTGGAGAGGTGGAAGGATGCTGAAGGCTAGATGATCCTGGGCTTTGGCATAGTACTCAGTGTGGAGGGTGCAGAAAGTCTGTCTCTGAGCATCTCCTAGGCACAAAAACATGTTTACTGCATTCCTTATATTCTACTAAAACAGGTGACAGTGCCAAGTTTGGTGATTCCCAAGGACATCTCGTTCTGGAGCACTGATTCCCCTATCACAAGACTTTCTTGTTTTACTCATCAGCTAAGTCCTGACAAGAAGATAAAAGAAAGCAGTTCTTAGAATATTTTTAAAAAGCTTCCCAGAAGACATTTGAAATCTTTATGTGGCTTTAAGTTCTTTTTGTTTTGTACTTTATTTGTAAAGCAGAGTTTTCCCTATTTTCTCTTGTATCCTAGCAGTCTGCTTCATGGACCAGATGTTCACAGGCTGGTGTCTTACCAGTTCCAGGCTCCAGTAGCATGGTGGTCTTGGGAAGTGGATCCTTTCCATTGGCTGTGGGAGGGTCCTGCCTGGAGGAGGGTCTGGGCTGCCTGTTCCCTTTCTTGAGGACCACAAGAGCATATTTGTGCAGCTGTGCCTGATGTAGAACCTTCGTGATGTCACTCTGGGCCAAGCCAGCCAACGAGGTGCCATTGATGGAGAGAAGGAAATCTCCTCGGCTCATACTCCCTTCCTGAGATGCTGCGCCCTGAGAAAACACCCTGTGGACCTGAGATAGAGGAAAAGGGAACAAAAGCCAAATCCATTCATGACCTTGAGGACTGCAAATCTGTGGTAAAGGGATGTTCTCATGACAAGTTTCCAATCATAAAGAGTGTTTGCTGTATCACTGTGTAGGATAAATTTGCAGATCTCAACACCAGCATCTACATACATTTTGACTCAACTTCTTGTGAGCGTGCAGTCTGTGCCTGGTACCCACAGGCAGCAGGAATATAGAAACAAATAAAATCTGGCCTCATGGGGCTGGAGAGATGGTTCAACAGTTGGGAGCACTGGCTGCTTTTGCAGAGGACCTGGGTTCAGTTCCTAGCACCCACAAAGTAGCTAACAACTGTCCTTAACCCCAGTTCCAGGGGATTCAGTGCCTTATTCTGTCCTCCATGGGCATTGCACGACACAGGTGCATTTGTATACATATAGGCAAAACACTCATATACACAAAATTAAAACCAAAAAAACCAAAAAAAAAACACTGGACGATCCAGTGAAGATGGCCTCCTGAATGACTTCAGGGGCTCCAAGTGATGTGAAATTCTGTTCTTCAGAAAGAAGCAGTTTTTGGTCATTTGAGTCTCATGTTTTTCTAGTGCTTAAATGTTTAGAAAGATTATTAGGTTATAGATAATTATGCTGATATGTATTGGCATTTGGCCTGTGCAGTGTGTCAGCTGTAAAAGTGCTAATCATTGACAATGGAAATACTACACACTACTATCCCCATGCTTCCATTTTTATGTTGGGAGCAGGGACTGAAACTCGGCAGCCTCTGAGTTCTCAGATTGGAATTTGTGTCCTGATCAAATTCTACAGCTGCTTAAGGAGGGATTTGCCAAGATGTTTGTGTCACTGCCACTTACCATGATTGATCTTGGCTCCCCATCTGTCCCTCCTGCCACACTGAATCCCAGACCTGAGCCTTCTTTTTTATTCAAGACTACGAAGCAAGTATCTTCTTTAGTCTAGTGAAGAGAAACCGAGAGTTTATTGTGTATTCTTTGTGCCCAGAGTAAGAAGCTTTGACCTAAATCCTCTGGAGATGTTCATCATGGAACCCAATAATTCTCTGTCTCACCCAAAAATGTTAGAGGAGCCCAGCTCAGCCATCTATACCCATCCTGGGTGGGGTTTAAGGGTCAGGTTTTGAGGGTCTACCTGCAGTTGTGGAATCGGGAACCTGAGCAAAAATGAGGGAGACAGTCAGGTCTGTAAGCCATTTGAGGTATGAGATTATGTCTTCTCAGATCTGATCATAACACATAATTTGGCCAAGTAGGAAATTCTTTATCCCACATGTCTCTAAGTCCACAAATTTGAGACAGTTTTGTGTAACTCAGACTGGCCTTAAATTCACTATGTAGTCAAGGGTAACCTTGAACTTCTGGTCTTCCTGAGTACTGGGATTAGACCCGGAGCTTTGCATGCTAGGCAGGCACTCTACCAACTGAGTTACATACATCCACGATGAGCAAAGCCGGTTTCAGTAACCACAAAAAGTGCCAAGGGGCAGGATGAAAGCACATTGCAACTGTACATTTCATACATCAGCATCCCTCTATCTACATTATTGGATTTCAGGTACAATTAGATTGTCAACCCATTCAGAGGCTAGAGTGTGCTAAATGGTGTTCTAGGATTAAATAACAGAAGGCTGTCTTATTTAAAATATCAGTCTAAAGACATCTTAAGATAAAAGATTAAACATAGCTGGGCTAATTATTTAGACTTTTGACTTCACTTTCATCCTTGATAAGACTCTGTGACATTGTAAAGCTCTGTATTGCTAGGTTTCACATGAGGTGAGCATCAGTCACTCCAAGATGTTCTCAAACAGCCATAGAAGAAATAACCTGTAAGGATTGATTGGAGAAACCACACAGGTGGTTTCTAGCGATGAAGAAATATGAAAAAAGAGTACTTTGATTAGTCACAAGGACTCATTTCTATGCACTGAATACCCCTCTAAGGAAAGGCCATCGAACCAAAGCCCCATAATCCTCCCATGAGAACATCCTGTAGAACTATGGGGGATGTTGGGGTGATGGCATGGGTCCAATTAGAGGACAGCAAGGTGACCCCTGGTATAGTAAATGGTCCTTTTTCAGCTCCTGGAAGGTCATGTTTGATGCTAAGATGAATACTTCTCACTCTTACATTCTTATTGGAGCAGAGACCATGTTTTGAAAATGGGATTCCTGCCATCCAAATTTTAATTTATTCAAATTATTTTTCCCCAGGAATATCTGAGGAAACAAGTGTGCTAGCAGCTGATGGTCAGGTCAGATTTTGCCCAAGAAACTTGGCACGGCATTGAGATGCCAGATGAACAGCAAGCAAGTCTTTAAGGCTTAGGTGTGCTGTCGCCAGAAGAGTGGGCTGGGTTCTGGACTCTCAGCACTACCAGAAGACCACAGGATATTGATTTGTGCGGTTATGTTTTTAGCACCTGCATACCATATTCTCTGGAGAAAAGCCAGGCAGAAAAGTGGTATGAAGAGAGTAGGGTAGGCTGGCTCTAAGCACTTGCCTCTCTGAAATGAACTGAAGACGACAGAAAATAGGGACAGGAAAAGAAAGCCATGTTCTGATGAAAGTAGGAATGATCCTCAACACCAAACTGCACACTTGTCTAGGAGTGAGTATCTGGCTAAAGGGGTACTAGGCATCCTGTCTGCCCTAAAGGCACCAGTCCACTTCATTGCTGCTCCTGAGAATGTACATTGTACATGCCTGCTTGAGGCTTTCTGGTCTCCTTGTATACCTTATTTAATACTGTACAGTACCCTTGAATTAAAGGGGGCCCAGCAAGAGTGAGACCACATCCATGCTACCTTAACCAGAAATCTCAGAACGAGACCACTACCTGTCATCCATGTTTACCTTGAAAGAGTTAGGGAGAGGACAAGATAGTCCTTCACTGGGAATGAAAGCATTTGATGCCTGTGTTTGATTGTACAGATCTGAACCAGAGGGGAGTGGAAGCTAGTGGGTGTATCTCCTCTCACCGCCCCCTATCTCCTCACCATTCTGGCCAACTAGATGCCAAGGGTGCACTTTAGCTGAGAAGCCTCAAATGATACCTTGGGGGTAATTTCTAGAACAGTGTTTGTGGATGACTAGTAAGTAACCTCAGTATGTTACCAGTAAAGAAGTCATTACTATTCGCCCTTTTCTCTACAAACACTCATCTGCCACACTTCAGTTTCTAATTGTTCAGAACATTCTAGACAGGAATGTATGCTCTTTTGTTACTCTCACATCTGATTCATTTAAAGCCTAATCAACCACTTTGTCCTGTACACTGTGGGGTTTGGAGCACAAGTGGGACTACACCAGTGTAAATCTTTGACCAGCAGGTGGCTCCCCTCACTAATTGGTGTCTGCACTGAAGGGGAGAGGCACATAGTCATTCAACCTTTCCTAATTCTGCTTCCAGGACCTCTGTTAACTCCACCTGCAGGGGTAGAAAGGCTGGGGTGCAGCAGCTTCAGCAGGCTTGCAATAGCAGTGACACCAACTCAACATCTACAGCTCCTGAAGCCAGTGGGAGCACGTGAGACAACAGACTGAGCCCAGTGCAGATTTCAAGGATGCAGGGTGTGCACATGCCTGCTCTTCAGACATAACCTGTTGATTCCGCCCTGTCGGTTTTTCGTTTTTTTGTTTGCGACTCACTCACCTCTGATTGTGCTTTCGCTTCCTGAATGAGAGTGAGAATGGTAGATTTCGACCCCACTGATGATAAAACAGCCTGTAATCTCTGCTGGTCCCCTGCTGAGGCGAGAAGCTGATCCAAACTAAGTAGCAAATACATTTGAAGAAGATTAAAGACAAAAGCAACCTCTCCGTTTCATAAGAATACATATGAAAGATACTTCTGCTGTGTTGTGGGCATTTTCTGATCTTTCTGCCTTCTGTTGGGCTTAACTCCCATTAATGGATGTTCTTCATAAACAAGGGCCATGGGAAGTGAGTTCTAAGCTCTTAGGGGACTGGGGTAGGAGTTTAGCAGGCAACTTCTGACCTGCTTAGAAATAACCTAGAGGCTAAAGTGAAGCACTTAGGAGTTTCTCATTTAACTCTAGTCACTTTCAGAGGTCCAGAGTGCCCCCAAAGGCCCAGCCTGCACTTGTCCTCAGCATCCTTCTCCCTGTAGACACTCTTATGCTTCCAGGATTGATAAACAGAGGCTAAATGCAGTATGGTTTCTTAATTGGATCCTAGAACAGAAAAGAACACTGGTGGAATTTACTCAGCAAAACTGAATAGCCTGTGGCTTAGTGCATAAGTTGCTCAGTGTTAAACCCTTCACTTCTGACAAATGGACCAGGGGTACTTAATGTGTTAACGTTAGGACCTAAAGAGAAGTAACGGGGATTCCCTGTACTATGTTTCCTGAAACTGTTCAATGGAAGCAGGTCACTTGAAATCAGAGGAGAGGATAGATACTTACTTCACTGACCAGCTTTTTCCACAAGACAGGGGCTGCACAGGTTCACTCCCTTCCCTGGCTACAATGGGTGCTGCAGGCTCACTGGCTTGAGTGCTGTTTACACCCAGGCAGGCTCTGGTCCCACGATTTGCAGGACATAGTAGAGAGGATGTTCCATTGAGGCCTCGAGCCGGGGAGCCAGCTGGAGAGCTAGCTGGGGAGCCGAGGGACCTCCGAGGAACAATCTCCAGCTGGGTTCTGAAGAGTACAGCCCCTGGGCCAGTCGAGTAGTCATCAGCACCACAGAGCTTGTCCAGGTCTGGCATGCTCAGGGCTCTCAGCTCCTGCAGTTTGGAGCGGGACATGGGTGAGGGCTGGGTGTGGCGCACCGAGGACTTGTTCCTCTTGATGGGCGAAGCTGGAGTCACTGTGGGGGTGGGAATTCCCAAAGGGACAAGTGATTTCTTTGGGTCTGAACTGGAGCCCTTGTTACTGGTATCAGGTGGATTCGGCCGGGACACAGTCAGCATCATGCTGGATGGAGACTTGGTCATTTGTGGGAGAAGGGCACTGGGCTCGCTCTGGGTTTCACTGCAGGAACTCAAGCTGCGCCTCAGTGACCTTGCTGCCGCATCAGTGGAGTGACTGAGGCTCCCTGAAGTAGTGATGCTGCCAGATGACCTTCTGCTAATGGGAGGCTTGGAGCTCACAGACAAAAGTGTGGATGCTGTGGACTTGGCTGTGGGCCGGTCAGAATTGGCCAGGTTCTCAAAAGACTTGATCCTTTGCTTCACAGAGAAAAACGAGGTAGATTCATGGGGCCAACTCTGCTCATAGTAGTGCTGCTTCCTGGTGACCTTGACTTTGTCAGAGATGAGGCAGCTTGTCTCAGGGACAGCACTGACATCTCCATCTGTGGGTGGCAGGTTCCTTGACGTTTCCAGCAGAGGCTTCACACTGTATACAGCCTGTCCATTAGCCAGGCCTTTGACTGCCTTTGCCTCAGAGAGACTACTGCTTGGCGCAGGAACCTGGCTGTCCTGAGGCGAGCGACTTGGGCTGTGTGGAGAACCCTCACGTCCAAAGTGGCTTGAGAACTGGGATGGCATGGAATAAGTCCTGGTGGCCGGCCTTGGTGTGAAGTAGGGGTGCTCTTCACCCCCAGGGCCCATTGGTGTGCCCCCCTTGGGCACTCCTAGAGCATCTGGCATCTGGCTTGCTCTTCCCTGGGAAGAATCTGGCCTTCTGGCAGGCAGCTGTGGGGAGGAGGAAGCCAGTCTGGCCATGCTGAGGGATGGTTGCATTTCCTGCTGTGCATGGGACGTAGATGAGGGCTGATTTGGGGCTGATTCCACCAACTGCTGGAATTGGAGTTCACGCTCCTCCTGACAGTTTCTTTGAGCCAAGAACCTTCCCTGTCTGTCACCGTCAGCTGGCTTGTCACCACACGCATTCTTTGGCATTCTTTCAGAAGAAATCTCAACTGTTTTCACCTGGTTTGTTCTCTCCAGGGGATTGCTAGCAATTCTTTTGCTTCCTTTCTCATCGATTTCCCTGGGCTGGGCTGCTTCTGACGCCGAGTCCACTTGGTTGGGTGTGAGTAGCTCGTTCTGTCTGATCCCTGCCAAAGTCACACTGTTCCTTGATACTGTGGGACTCACTGACCCGGAGTCAGCATGGGGTACCTTACCCTCCAGTCCCCACCTAGGGGACCTGGGAGTGGTTGGACAACTTGAGTCAGATTCTGAGCAGACAGCTGTGTGGAGCCTGCTGCCTGTACCTTGCTCAGGAAGTGTCTTGGGGGAGGACAGGGGCGAAGTGAACATTTTGATGCTTGTGTCTGATGCCAAGGCCCTCAGTGACCCAGAGGTTGCCAGGGGTGGCTCGCTCTCTGGCACACATTGGGGAGACATGGGGGTGTCCACAGGGGTGTTAGGCTGGTCAGCTATGTGGAATTGGTGTGCTACTGCCTTGGAAAGCATTTTGTGGGAGGTCTGGGGTGAAGTCAAGGACTTCCTGTGGTCAGGTCCAGCAGCCTTCACAGAGCTGGGCACCGGGGTCTCAGAACCAGGTTTGCTTTTGTTTTTAATGCTTAGTCTCCTGAGCTTAGGGCCACTCTTGGGTTTTTGACAGTTACTCAGGGGTGTTTCTGCTGAACTTTTTCTGGGCAGGTCTTTATTGTCATGATTCTGTTTCAGTGGAGGAGGGCTGTTAGGCACAGCAACTTCCTTTCTGTGGTTTGTACTCATCATCTGAGTTTTGGAGTCAGGACTTTTGGCTAGCATCATGGAGTGGTCCTTTTCAGATTTGTTCTGTAAGTGTATACCTTGGCTATTTTTATTTATTTCTTTAAACCAGGCCATGATGGGCCTCCTGGAGATCGTTTTTGGTTTCTGTAGCAAGTCCTCTAGGCCACGACTCTTGGAGATGTAAAGGTTTGCCAGGACAGCTTCTCCATTTTTTGGACCCTCTGCACCCAGGGCATATACACGCTGCACTGTACTAGCAACAACTGCTTCTTTATTTGGGGTTTCCTCATCCAACGGGTCACGTCCCAAGCCATTTACCATGTTCAGGTTGCTGAGTGTAACTGGCAGGTTGTGACAATGCCCAGTCACTTCAGAAGGTTGGTTTCTCCCCATGGCTGAGCTCACACTGCTCGCTGCCATGATTTCTCCTGTGCACAAGGGTCCATGGCTCTGTGAGACATTAACATCCATCAGTGTTTCATGCTTCTGAGAGCTTACATCTAGGAAGGAAAATGACTGGGAAGAGGTTGGGATGGAAGGGTGTGAGGCTCCTGGCAAGAAGCAGGCTCTTTCGCAGGGGTCCCCGACCTGTTCACTCTGAGCACTGTGCTGTAATGGTAGAACTTTGGCTAAAGCTGGGCAGAGTTCGGCCTGTGCAGGAACATGGGCAGTCATCGGTGGGGTGTCAGGGTAGCCATTTGTAGAACAAATTTCTATTTGTTCCTCCTCAGACTCAGTAGTATCTTCTTTATGAGAAGACCCATGAGAACGAGCAGAAGCCTGTGGGGCTTCAGCGAGAGACTCAGGGTCTGAAGACGAGTCCTCAGCATTGCCATACATGGATGAGAGTGATGGCTCTTTACTGTCACCCAGGCCTGACAAGCAGATACTGTCTTCATGAAAACTGCTAAAATTTCTAGAGTAGTTGCTCAAAAAGTTTTTGCTCACAGTAAAATGTTTGTCAGGATTGATGGAATCCAAAACCGAAGGCTGGGAGGCCCACTGTGGGGCTGGGGGTGGGCCTGATTCCCAGGACTTCCTTGGGGATGGTGTCTGGTCATCCAAGACTAGCTGGGCATGGTGGGAACTGCCACCACCAGCTCTTGCTGGTGGCCAGCCCCTAGAACCGCCCTGGTGAGCCCTGCAGTCTGCTGTCTGAGAAGACTGTGACCTTGCCTCAGAGGCCTCTGCATCCCTAATGAAACCGTCAATGTCTGTCACAGGGCTTGCTTTGTTCCCTGATAGGCAGCAGTGCTCTGAGACACTGCCACATGCATTTTGGGCCACTGGCACGGAGGGGCTGGCATGTGCTGTCCTCGCAGACACAGAAACCATGTCCTCCAGCAGAATAGCCTCCTTGGAGATTTTTGGTAGATGGACTCCTGTTGTTTCCAAGGTCTTGCTGTGGTTACCTGGAACACCTCGGCTCTTCTCCTGAGATACAAGGGAGACATGAGGGATGGCACCGGCTGGAGCTGCTCCTGTGCTCCTGGGGACAGCTACACTCCTGGTATTGTGAGGTGAGCTAAAGTTGGCAGGAGCTGGTGCTTTCTCCCCAGGAGGGGTGCTCCACTTGCTGGCCAGCTTCACTGTGGATCTGCCCTGGGACTGGGGTTCTGTGGCCCTGGGAGATGTAGGCTGGCTGAGGTTCTTGGGCTGGTGGATTTGCTCTGTGACTGTGGAGGTCTTGCTGGAGTCAGGATGAGCTGCCCTGTTCTTCCCTGGGGAAAGGAGGTGGTCTGGGGAGCCATCCCATCCTGTATAGAGTGGGAGGGGAGATGAAGGGGAAGATGTGAATAAACAGAAACCCTCTCAAATTAAAAAACTGTAAATAGTCTCAATATTGCTTTTCAGACATTCCACAGTCTACGTAGAGACTGGCTTGCCTTTCTGTTTTTGTCTCTCAAATTACAGAGCAGTCACATCTGAGAAACACCGCCCTGCTATAATTGCCCTAAAATAACTCAGACAAACTGGCAGGACGAGCATTTAAACCTGCCCACTTTGCTGTTTTCTTTTACAGAGGACTTAAATCTGCCCACTTTTGTTTTCTTTTATAGACAGAGGACACCAGAAATCCTTTGCCTCTTATATTTTCCCACATGATCACTTCTGATGGAAGAAGCTACAGGAAATGAGAAGCTTTGGTCTGGACTGGGCACAGGCCTCATGTCTTGCCCAGTTCAGCATCTGGCCGATCATGAATCCAGTCTCAGACTGTACAGTGTAAATGGTTTGCTATGGCAAGAATGGTCTGATCTCCAAACTCAAGGGGCTCACTTTCTCTTTTTGTTTTTTTGAGACAGTCTCTCTGAGTAGCCCTGTTCAGCCTCACACTTGATCCCCCTGACTCAGCCTCCACGTCAGGCCTGTGCCAACATACCTGGCCAAGCTGCTTCTTTTTTCAGCACAGATGAAGCTAATGGGAACAATGGGATGTTCTAGATGGGGTCTACATCTGCATGTGGCTCTAGCGCTCTGTCTCATGGCTTAGAGTACATGAAAGCCAGTTATTCCAGGAGCCTCAATGGGGGGAAGGGGATTTGAGTAGGGATCATTAAAGACAGTTTGGTCACAGTGATGATGATGACAGAATGAAAGAGAAACACAAAAGAGCACAACGCACAGAGGCGGCAGGGGACGAGGACAGTGGAAAGTCAAGTGACTCATGGCTGGTTTGAGAGCCACTCCAACCTGGAGGTGCCTCCCCAGAAAGCCCCACACATTCTTGGGCAGCTAATTTGCTCACTCTGACATGTAACCCGTTGCATTGGGGCAACAGGCTCAATCCCATGAAAGCTCTTGGTTTGAGAAGTGTTATCTCAAATGTTTTCTTCATCTCTCTCCTATGAATCATCAGTTTTTTTGTAAGGTCTCATAGCTCAGGTTGGCCTTGAATTTGATATGTGTGCCGAATATGGCCTTGAATGTCTGATCCTCCTGCTTCCACCTCTTAAGTGCTAGGATTACAGGTGTGCACCACTACGTCCAGTTTATGCAGTGCTGGGGATCAAACCCAGGGCCTCGTGTATCCTGGGCAAACACTCTGACAATTGAGCTACCTCCCAGGCCATGAATGCATCTTAATTGCATTTTATTTTTTCTTCTTGGTGAGACTGAGGATTGAAGCTAGGGCACCATACTAGGCAAATACTCTACCACTGAGCTATAGCTACAGCTCTTGCTTTAAAAATTTATTACATTGGGGCTGGAGAGATGGATGGCCCAGCAGTTAAAGAGCACTGACTGCTCTTACAAAGGACAGGGTTCAGTTCCCAGCACCCAGGTAGCCACTAACAACCATCTATAACTCCAGTTCCAGGGGACCTGGCACCCTCTTCTGACCTCTGTGGGTATTGCATGACATAGGTACACTTACTTACATGCAGGCAATATACTCATACACATAAAATAAAAATAATAAACTTTTTTAAAAAAATTACATTTCTGTGTGTGCATGTGGAGGTCAGAGGACAACTTCTCCTTCTGACATGTAGTTCTCAGGGATTAAACTCAGGTAGTCCAGCTTGGCAGCAAGCGCTTTCACTGGATGAGCCATCTCACCAGCCCCCAGCTCTCACTTCACTTTTTACTTTGATATAGGGTTTCACTAAGTTGCTCAGGCACGCCTTGAATTTGTGATCCTTCTGTCTCAATCTCCTGAGTAATATGGATTATAGGTCTGTACCACCAGGTCTGGCTTTAATTGTAACTTGTTTTCCTCCTGATCTTCCTTTATGAATAATTACAGACTAATTATTAGGACTCATCACTGTGCTGAGAGTTTTTCCAGTAACAAAGGGTTATTAGAACTTTTTTTTTTTTTCTAGAAGTTGTTCATGCATTCGATTTCCTCCCGGCAGTGGGAGGTGGGCCCTTTGCATTGAGAGGATGAGGAATGGAGTCACCAGTGATTGAGCAACGTGTTCAAGGTTCATAGGCCATAGAACCAGGAGTCGCCCTAAGAAGCTGGATTCACAGTTCATGCTCTAAACCTGAACCCTGTGCCCTCCATGTTGAAAGCATGTGGCAAGAGCAAAGGTGGCTCATTGAGATGCGCATGGAGATGGCACGTAATTTCTCCAGGCCTGCTGTGGAGGGCAGATGCTCAGAGCACCTGCTGCTCCAGGTGGTGTGGTGACCAATGCTCGACCTTTCCAAAGCTCCCAAGCCCAACTCCCTGCTTCTCTGCTGACATCAAATACAGGGAGAAAGTGGCAGTGTGACAGGAGACTAAAAAGGCCATTTTTAAAAAACATTTCTCTTGTGTGTGTAGGTGCATGTGGTACACGCGTGTGCAAGTACCACAGTATTTGTGCAAAGATCAAAAGACTTTGCTCTGGTTTGCTCCTTCTACCACGTGGGTTTCAGGGATTGAACTCTGGTGGTCCAGACTGGAGGCAAGCACCTTTATCTGATGAGCCATCACACCACCAGCTCTCAAAGGCCACTTTATAGTTTCAGATTCACTCAATGAACATGCCCTAACAGGGACTTTTTTGTGCAATTTTTGTTAGTGATCTGAGTTACTGCAAAGTGTGTATCTTCAAAGGGGGTTTTTGAGACAGTCTCAAGTATCCCAGGCTAACCTTGACCTCATTATGTAGTTGAGGATGACCTTGAACTCCTGATCCTTCTGCTTCCATCTTGCAAAAGTGCTGAATGACAAGCAGAGTTTATGTGGTGCCCGGGATCGAACCCAGAGCTTCCTGCATGCTAGGAAGCTCTCTACCGACTGAGCCACATTCCCAGCCTCTTCAGTGGCTTTCACTTGAGGGAGATAAAGCTACCTGGAGGCAACCTTTGTGCTACCTTTTAAAATAATGCTTCATTTTGAACCCCTCTAAATGCCCAATAATGGGTACATCCCTGGGGTAGAAGGCCCAGCAGCTTGACAACATGATGGCCGAGTGTGGAAGGCCTCTGGGACACTGGCTTCCAAGGACGTTGCTAGTGGCTTGTGTGCTGCTGAGTCACCAGAGCCCAGCACAGCCTGCCAGGCCACACCGATCATGCAGGTGCACATGCGCCGGTTGCCCCAGCAGCTGCTCGAATATTATTTTCTGTGGGTGTCTGAGGGTAGAAAGGTTGTTAGCTACATTACTAATAAAAAGAAACAGCATGGGGCTCTGACTGATGTTTCATCCACAATCATACAAACAGGACTAACAGGATACGAAGAAAAATCTTAAAAGCATAAAAAGAATTATAAAATTATAATTAATATAAAATATTAATTTCCTCTAGAGCTCTGTTGACTTTAACTTTTTTGGGGGGGTCTTTTTTGAGACAGGGTCTCCCTGTACCCCAGCTGGCCTGGAACTCACTATGTAGACAAGGCTGGCCTTGAATTCACAGAGCTCCATCTGCCTCTGCCATCTGAGTGTGTCACCAAGCTTGACTTTAACTTTTACATTTTCCTTCTCTGTTGTCATTTCCTAAGTTTTCATCATAAAAATGCCTGCGTTTTATTATGGAACTATTTTAAAATTTAGTGACAAACAAGAGGTCTGTACTTCCCCACTCCTTTTTAGGACTTTTCTCATAGCCAGCTCTGATGGCTCCTCAGAGGCCGTGGCCCCTGCCCCTGGTTTTAAGAGTGGTCAGCTAGGAGAGCCAGTGACAGCCCTCAGGATGTAGGTCAGCTCCCAGGAGCATGGCTCACTCAGTTGGCCGCTTGTTCCTCTATAAAATGAAAGATTGATCTTTATTCCTTTCTGCAAATCTTCCTAGGAAAATTGTGTGTATGTCTGCGTGTGTGCCTGTACATTTGTACATGTCTTAATGAATGCATACTATAAGCTAGGTAAGTTCATTGGTGCTTTTTTCAAAAATATTTTATTATTTTTATTTTATGAGTGTTATGCCTGAATGTTAAGTGCACCTATGCTATGCAGTACCCTCAGAGGACAGAAGGTGGTGTCAGATCCCCTGGAACTGGAATTACAGTTGTTAGCTGCCCTACGGGTGCTGGGGATTGAACCCGAGGTCCTCTGCAAAAGCATCCAGTGCTCTTAGTAGCTGAGCCATCTCTCCAGCCCTATATGTGCTTTTTCTTAGGGAAATCATGTATATGCATACCACATAATGTACTGAATGCATATTTTGTACTAGACAGTGTTCTGAACAGTATATGTGAAAAACCTTACTCACGCCACAGAAACAATCCTATGAGGTGGGCAACTGTGACCTGCCCAGGACACTGCCTTGGTCAGGTTGGATTTGGACCCGGCCTGTGTATGTGACACCCATGTGCTTCCCTATCATGCTTTGTATGTATTATTATTAGTAATTTGAGGAGCAGGATTTTGAAATTACATGTATTTATTTATTGTGTGTATGTGTGGGGTACATATGGGCCACAGTGCACGAGTGGAGGTAAGAGGATAACGTTTGGGAGTCAGTCTTTTCTTCTACCATTTGGGTCCCAGGAATTGAATTCAAGTCATCAGGCTTGGTGGAGAGCGTCTGCTGAGCCATCTCACTGGCCCAAGTAGAAGGATTTTTTTTTAAGGTAAAGTATTCCTTTAAAAGGTCAGCGGTTAAGATCATTGACTGCTCTTGCAGAGGACCCGGGTTTGATTCCCAGCACCCTCATGGCGGCTACCAACCATCCTTAACTCCAGTTCCAGGGGAATCCGAAGGCCTCTTCTCACCTCTGCAGCATTGCACAACACGGGTGCACTCACATACATGCAGACAATACACTCATACACATAAAATAAAATAAAATAAAATAAAATATTAAAAAAAGAATTCCTTTAAAAAAAAATCAATGAGGTGTTTTTAGATCCTTCCCTTTAAAAAAGTTTCTTATAATGAAATTAGAAGGAAGGGCATGACTAACAGTCCAGGTGCAGCTGGCTATAGAGAGTCTATTAACAGAAAAAAAAGAGGAAACACCACAAAAAAGGCAGCAGTATTAAAAATTGGCATGGGGGGGGGTTCAAGTAATTTAATGTTGGGTCAAACCCTTCAGATATACCCCCAAAGCCCTAGAGGGCGCCAGTGTATCACTCCAATTCAGTCCTCATTGGACCCTCTCATGTAAAAATTCCATGATAACCAATGTTTTATGTTTCAAAATGAATTACATGCTAATTAAATATAGCACATGTACTGTTACACAGTAAGCACCATCAGCTCCTGGCACTAGGATTTATAGTTGCTCTTGTCTCAAGGCTTATTACCCGTTCAGAGAGGGGCAGATAAATAGGAGGATATTGGGTTTGATGATTTGAAACAGTAATCCTTTGTTTCCCTTCCCCTTTAATTCTAAGAGAAATGTGGATCCCAGGAGAACTTCCAGAGAACTGTTTTGTAGAACATGGACTCAACATAAACATAGGCACTGTTTTCAAATGGAGACTATTTTGAAAGGCAGCATCATGAGCTGCCTCAATATAACTTCATCTTCCACATTTTAAGTTAACACACATTCCAATAAAGTCAAGTTACTAACGAAAATTGCCAGTTAACATTCAGTGAGTAAATGATGGAGCAGAAGCCATGGTAACAGCAGCATCATTGACGGAGGAACAAGGAGCCACAGAACACATTAGGGGCCTGTACTTTTTCTGTGAGTAGTAAACAAAGTATAGGGTTGAAGACAAGTATGGTGGTGCATGGAGAGGCAGGGAGATCAAGAGTTCCAGGTCAGAGAGGGCTAAGTAGTGAGACCCTATCTCAAAAGTAAGGTGAATATTCTGCAGTTCCAATTTTTTTTTTTTAAAGGCATGTGTGGGGGCTGGAGAGATGGCTCAGCAGTTAAGAACACTGACTCTTCTTGCAGAAGACCCGGGTTCGAATCCCAGCTCCCACACGGCAGCTAACTGTCCCTAACTCCAGTTCCAGGGGATCCGACAGCCTCTTCTGTTCTCTGCAGGCATTGCACGACACGGATGCACTTACCTACATGCAGGCATAACACTCATATATGTAAAATAAAAAAAATTTTTTTTAAAAAGGTGTGTGTGTGTGTGTGTGTGTGTGTGTGTGTGTGTGCTCACAGAGGCCAAAGGAGGGTGTCAAATCCCCTTATAGCTGGAGTTACAGGCAGTTATGAGTTGCCCAATGTGGGTGCTGGGAATCAACTGGGGTCCTCTGAAGAGCAGCAAGCACTAGTAACCACTGAGCCATCTGTTCAGCCTCTGTTTCAAAATTTTAATTTATAGGACTGCCTTCAAAAGGGTGGGCTATCACCAGGTGTGGTGGTGCACACTTTTGATCCCAGCACTCAGGAGGCAGGGGTAGGTAGATCTCTGTGAGATCAAGGCCAGCCTGAGTTCTAGGCCAGCTAGGCTGCAGGGAGACCTTGTCTCAAAAAGATGAGAGACACACTATCTCACTATCTCATTTCTCTACACCACAGACCACTAGCACTTCAGGAGTGATCAGGCTATCACAGTATTTACCAGGCACAAGAAAAGTGTCTCCTTCCATTAAGAAAGGAGTCAAGTTACTTAATTCAGCATGATGTCACAAATCCCCTAGGTGTAGGCGGTTGTGATTCCTGCTTCCATGACAGGCCATCTCTCATCATGCTTAGGTTGTTTCCCTACAGTGATTTTTTTTTTTAACTTTTCTTGTGGAGGTTTTTACTGCCATTTCTACACTTGATTTCACATATGCAGAGTGTGGAGAGTCTGTAGGGGGGAAATCTCATTTCTCATGTTTCATCTCTGTCACAAAATGAACAGTACTGACAACTGAACACAGATGCACTCAACACAGAATTCAAACTGGGGAAGACACAGTGACCTAGTGAAGTTGTTTCATGAAGTCATCATCTAAATACTAATTTTTGTATTTTTTTTCTCAAAATTATCTGCTTATAACACCTTTCTTAGGATTTGAGTCGTCCTATCTTTAAACTGAACCAACAATAAAATAATCTTACCAGTCCCAGGGTGTGGCCCGCACTCAGGTGCAGCTGCCTGAAGGTTCTGTGTGGGGAGTCCAGTGTTTGGGTGGCATGGGGTACTGGCTGGTCCATAGTCAGTGGGGACATATCTGTCCCCAGGGGTGGGATTTCCCAGGGGTTCCTGGCACAATGAAAAGCAGAAGCTACTGTTAACAGCTTTTAGGTTTTTTGCATAGTAAGATATCATTGTAAGTAGAGGAGTTTGTTTAGAAGCTGGATGAGCCCTGGACTGGGAGCTGGAAGATCCAGGCTCCGGATGCACCCCCAAGCCTCAGATTGTTAAACTTTAAAATGGGAATAAATAAGACTAGTTCTAAAGAAATGACGATTAAACAAGAAGAGCTGTAAAACCAGCAGATAAAAATGAAACCGACGTGGTATTTCGAGACTTCCCTTAGGCCAAGTGTCAATTATTTTATCTTCCTTTCTTTTACAAAATACCTATAACAAAAACAAATTTAAAACTAAAAAGCTCAGGGGGCTGGAGAGATGGCTCAGCGCTTAAGAACACTGGTTGTTCTTGCAGAAGACCTGGGTTTGAATCCCAGCACCCACATGGCAGCTAACAACTGTCCATAACTCCAGTTCCAGGGGATCCGATGGCCTCTTCTGTCCTCCGCAGGCATTGCACAACAGGGTACACTTACCTACATGCATACACATAAAATAAAAATAACAAATAAAATATTAAAAAAATAAAATAAAATAAAAAGCTCAATTGTACTTATTAGAAGTTAAATCACTGAGTGAGTCATAGTGGCCCTGAGGTGGCAGCAGAGGTAGGAGGTAAAGGTAGAATGGGTCAGCAACTCTTGTTAAAAATCATTCTGTGGGGGCTGGAGACATGACTCAGTGGTTAAGAGCACTGACTGTTCTTACAGAGGACCCAGGTTCGAATCCCAGCACCCACATGGTGGCCAACAACTGTCCATAACTCCAGTTCCAGGGGATCAGACACCCTCTTCTGACCTCCACGGGCATTGCATGACACAGGTGCACTCACATACATGCAGGCAGTACACTCATACACATAAAAATAATAAATAAAATATTAAAAAATTGTTCTGGAAAGTGTCAGTCATCAGCTGATGGAAACTTTCATAGGGTTTAACTCAGTTAAGTTTCTACTTACTAGTAAGGTATTCTAAAAAACAGGAGAATCAGGGATGGACAGGTGGAGATGGCATTGGACTATTATACTAAGTGCCCCTGAATCACATATTTTAAAATGGTTCATTTTATAAGAATTTTACCATAATAACAAGTACTAAGTAGGGCTGTGGGGTGTGGCTCAATGAGTAAAAGTGCTTGCTGTGCAAGTGTGAGGACCTGAGTTCAGACCCAGTCCCTGGGTGTGGCCATGTGCACCTGTAACCCCAGCACGGGATTCACTGGCCACCACTTTAGCTGAAAAACAGTGAGCGCCAGGTTTAATGAGAGACCCTGTGTCAAGGGAATAAAACAGACGGCGATAGAGGGGGGACCTGGGAGTGTGCACCTGCACGTGTACATACACACAGAGCAAAAAAATTGACAAGTACTAAGTAAAATAAAAGAAAACTTCACTAAGGAAATTTGCTTTGTTTTGTTTTGAGCTTCTAACACCTGTGGGTGCCTAATAGTGATACATTCTATGTGTTTTTCATTAATAAATCAAATTTTAGAATTTTTTTAGGAGAAAAAAATTTTAAAATAAAAGTTCTGCTCAAAAGCTCTTATTGTGAATATTTCAAAATTATAAAACCTCCTGTCTCCCTCCCCCATCCTCCCTCTCCCCCCCTACAACCCCCTTCACTGTCTCTGTGTGTGTGTGTGTGTGTGTGTGTGTGTGTGTGTCTCATATAGCCCTGTCTGGCTAGGATAGCTGGCATTACAGATATGTGATGCCACCACATGTGGCAAAAGTTATTTTAATATTTATTTTTATTTTATGTGTATGAGTGCTTTGCTTCCCTATATATAAGTGCACCCGTGTCATACAATGCCCATGGAGGCCAGTGGGTGGTAAGAACCAAACCTGGATCCTCTGCAAGAGCAGCCTGTGCTCTCTAGCCCCTGGCAAAAGTTATTTAAAAGAAGTTATTAGGTACAAAAATTCTGATTTGGCCTTCTACAGTTTTCCAAAACTTGATAATGAGTATGTATTGGGGGAGGGATGCTGGGGATCAAACTCAGGGCCTTGTGCATGTATGAGGTAAGCACTGTATCAATGAACTACATCCCCAGCCCAGATGATACTTTTTTAAAAAAGAAGCAACACATCTACTGGTTGGGCATATTATAAACATGCTAGGGGACTGGAGAGATGACTCAGCAGTTAAGGGCACTGGCTGCTCTTGCAGAGAACCTGGGTTCAATTCCCAGTACCCATATGGTAGCTAACAACCAGTTCCAGGGGATCCGATGCCCTCTTTTGATCTCTGCAGGCATTGCATGACACGGGTGCACTTACATACATGCAGGTAATACACTCATACACATAAAATAATAATAAAATGTTTTTAAGAAATATGATTGGTAGAGGTAAAATAGAATTTTTGAAAATGTGAATGTATAAGCATTTAAAAAAAGACTTCTGTCTCATACAGGTTTTAGGACTTTATATTTTCTGGACCTATTTATACATATATAAACCACTTTAAATCATAATAAGCCATCTTAAAAAATATGGCCTTATAAGTCATCTCAGATTCATTGCTCAGAGACAGAAATTTCTATTGAGGAGACTGAACAAATTCTCTTACTGTCTCCTGGCTGGAGAAGAGGTGCACTGAAAAATTTTAAATGAACAAGTAGATAACTAACATACAATTAGTAGTAAAAATAATTTGCATTTATTAGGGTGCATTATAAGTTTTTGAGTACATATAACTCTGTTTTTGCATGGGATAGTCTATCTAGGGTCTCACTGTAGCCTGAGCTAGCCTTAAATTTTCAATCCACTTGTGTCTACCTCCTGAGTGCTGGGATTACAGGCATGTGCCCCATGCCTGGATTCACATGATACTTACGAGAAAGGTATATGGAGCTACTATCACACATGATTGTGGTATAAATTTCAAAAAGGAGGATCATTCATAACCACATCTGCTAGATAGTTAACAGTTAACCACTTTTGGTTGCCCCACCCTCAGCTGACCAAGGCAGACAGTGCCATCCCTGTTTCACAGCTCAGGAGAACTGAGGCTTTGGAAGGCTCAATGACTTTGCCATGTTGTCACTCAACTTGTGCCAACTAGTCAATGAAGTTGATTCTAGGCCCTGGGCTTTACTTCCCCCATACCACAATGTCTTTCTGTCATTACCACTGGCCCTGTGTCCTGCGGAGTGCATGATTACATCTTTCGGCTGAGTGATTTTGTGACTAACAATCTGCCACTATAGTAATGGGCCCTATTAAATGACTCCTGTTGAAATATAATCCTCTAGTCATCACCCTTTTGGCCAAGTTACCCTGTACTTTACAAAGGGCCTTGTAGTCATCATACAATATCCAAACTTAAGAGTCAGAGAAGTGAGGGCTGGAGAGATGGCTTTGGCTGTTCTTGCAGAAGACCTGGGTTTGAATCCCATCACATGGTAGCTAACAACTGTCTGTAACTCCAGGTCCAGGGGATCCAACAGCCTCTTCTGTCCTCTGTGGGCATTGCACGACACGGGTGCACTTACGTACATGCAGGCAATACATGCATACACATAACATAAAAATAATAAAAAAAAATTGCTGGACATGGTGGCGCACGCCTTTAATCCCAGCACTTGGGAGGCAGAGGCAGGGGGATCTCTGTGCTTCTTCAGCACTGCATAACATGAGTGCACTCACATACATGCAGGCAATACATGCATACACATAAAATAAAAATAATAAACAAAATTAAAAAAAAAGAAGAAGAGCAAGTCAGTTACCTTCTCTGCAGTTCCACTTGGCTGACGGCTGGTGACAGTCTCTTTGAGGGAAGTAGCCTGGACTTTCATGTCCTGACCACACGGTTCATCTGCTCTGCCAGTTAGGGCCACCTCAGCCTCAGGCCTCTTGCAGTGTGGGTTGACTTTGGCCACAGGCTTGTGCCGGGACAGTAGGTTTTCATTCTTCTGTGGTGGAGAAATGGGGTTCTCTGGGCTCCTTGGGCTCTGGGTGTCCGCAGAGCCTTTGTATTCCAGTTTGGGGGAACTCCTTGATCCTGACAGTTCCTTTCTTCCAGAGCCACTCTTAGGAGCTTCTGCAGAGCCCGGTAGGCTGGCTGCCTTGTGAGGAGTGCCCCCTATTCCCTCAGTGATGCTGTCTTCTAAGTTCAGTGAGCTGCCAAGCAGAGGCACGGAACAGGCCTTGCTGACCAGTGGTTTCTGGGGTCCTTCCTCCTGCCTGCTGGTGCCCATGTTTTTGGAAGAGATTGTGGAGGCAGGCCTCAAGTCATCCTCCATCAGAGGCCTGCTGGGACCTGGAAGGGCTCCTGGGAGTGAAATGCAGTCCCCCTCGCCATCAAAGTCTTCCTCATCGCTGGCATCATTGGCATCATAGCAGCGTACCCTCCTCTGACGGAGGAGAGGATTCCTCAGCACCTGCGGGCTTCCGGGTAGACTGGTTTGCCTGGCAACTGTCACTTGTTTGTGTAAGAGCCCAGAGGCCCGCTGACTTCCAAGACACACAAGGCTGTTGGCCCTGGCTTTCCCTGGCTCCTTGGGAGCTACAAGGGATGGAGAGAAAAGAGTTAAACGAAAATGAGTTTCCAATCTGGCCTGGCCTTATGGGGAAATCAATCCTGTCATGGCACACGAGCATTTCCAGATTCACACATGCCAGGCACAACCTCCGGCCACCCACATAAACAACGTGGCTCCTTGGGGTCCATGCAGTATGGGCAGCTAGCCTGTTGCTCCTCTTTCATTTTGACCTCCCCTACCCTTTTATTTCTATACATACACATATACCTATACATACATACACACATTTCTTGTGTGTTTGGGTGTGAATGTGGGCAAGCAGGTACATGTGTATGGCATACATGGAGGTCAGAGGACAACCTTGGGCATTGGTTCTTGCTTTCCACCTTGTTTATTACCACTGTACACATCAGGCTATCTGACCTGCAAATGGCCAGGGATTGTCCTGTCTCTGCCTGTAGTACTGGGGTTACAGACATGAGCTACCAAGTCTGGCTTTACACAGAGCCTGTGGATCTGAACTCATAACCACATGCTAGCTCAGCAAGTGATTTATCCATTGAGCCATGTCCCACCATTAAAAACAACAGTCTCTGGATTATTTAACTTGAACCGTGTGCTTTCTAGAGACAGGAAATTTATAGCTCTCCAACTTCTACTTTGTCTTCCAAGCTGCTGGGGTCTGACCTAAATGCTGACACTGAGAATTCCCCTCTAGTGGGTGATATCAATAACACATCCCCACACCTAGGCTTCCTCATCACCCAAGGGCCCTCTCCGATCTGCAGCAAAAGGAGTTCCATTCCAAGTCCAAGCTGTCTGTTTCTCAAAGATAAAGTCCATCTTTGAGGCAGAGTGCCTGGGCGGCTCTGCAAACCCTTCATATGCTTCACACCCAGACTGCAGTGGGAGGTGTGTGCTTGCCACTTGGAATGTGTCTATGGGGACAGAGCACACCCGGCAGCAGCGTTAGTGAGTCCCAGCTGCCATTGTCTATCCCTCTGAAAACCTGGGGATTTTCCTGCTCAGACATTAGAAATTACTAGGGAAACCTTGCCAGCAAAAGTTGAATCATAGCAGGTGATTCGCTCATCTTGAGCATATACTCAAGGAGACTAGACATGACTTTTTGCTAATATCAGCCTCTCCCAAGCCCTGAATCTCTCAGTTTTCTAAAGAGTTACCTAGTGAAGAAAGCAATCTGGATTCCCTGAACTGTGAGGGCCTGAGGTTGCCGAATCTGATTTGCTGCCACAAAACTCAAGATTACATCCTGTAAATGGCATGTGAAGGGGACCTGGGCGAGCCACCTCTAGGACTAGAACATTCGTCGAGCTCCCTACTGCTTGCCTGAGCAGTGGTTACTGACCACTCCCAAGGTTAGATGCTGCCTTTTAAAGGTGGAAAACTGGTCTCTACTCAGCCCGGTCTGGCTTGCAGACCTTTTCCATTGCAGCAGTGTGGGCAAGGCAAACCCCGGGGCCTGAAGCAGGGATGGGGAACTAGCAATTGTTTACTGCCATGCTGAGCTCAGGGACCCTGGGAATTTTTCTGCTCACTGGAGAGGCTGGGAGGCAGGCTGCCATCCTCTGAGGTGCCGCAGCCATTTCCTGTGTGGTCTTCATCCTCAGAGCCGACCACCACAAAGTCGGACAAGGAGCCCTGCCCATCATGGACAAAGTACTGGGAGAGTTCCGATTCGGATAGGAGGGAGTCCTGTGGGAAAAGATCATGCAAAGAACATGTAATGGCTTCCCCTCTTTCCAGGAACACTTTGATCTCATCCCTGCTCACTGGAAACAGCTGTGATAGTACGTGCCCATCTCCATTTACTTTAGGGTGACAAAAGTGATAAATAAAAAGGTGAATGCTGGGCCATTTACTGTTTTTAGAAAAAAAAATTTGGGGTGGGGCACACTTTTTGGCAATGACCAGAAAAGTCACAGTAGCAGTTTATTAACTATCTTGGGGGAAAACACTGGGAGGAGAGGCAGAGAGAATTAAAGTCTAAGCCACATGGCCCAGCCAACTGATGAAACACTGGGGGTTGGGTATGTGTGTGCTGTGGTGGGATGGGGTGGTGGTGTGTGTGTCTGTCTGAATCTTGATCCAGTTGGACTGAGGACCGGCCCACAGTTTCTTTAAAGCTGCAGGCTTGCCCAAACTCAGCTGGCTTTATTATGGAGCAGTTTTAAAAGGGTCAGTGTTTTTATTTTCTTGTTCTACTTTTTTTCCAAGATGAATATTTACCACAAGAAATACACCTTTGGGTGTTTGTTCTCAAGTTGGAATGGTTCCCACTGCCTGTATAAAGTGGCTAAAAGGATTCATAGCAGAAATCTGGGCTGAGGTCTCACACTTGACTAAGGGGACACTGAAACTGGTTTGCATTCCTGCAGTGGTGCATTTTGACTCACCTTTTTGGCAAGAGAGGGACTCTTCAGTGGGGTACCTGTAGGGGGAGAATTCACCAGACTGTTAAACCAACCAAGCTCAGATCCCAAGTAGGCTCATATTTCACCAGAAAAGGAGAAACAAAGCATATTAAACAAAACTGTCCTTTGCCTGAGTCGCACTGATGGGTTACATGCTTAGGTAGGTGTATGTGTGCTGTAAATCGAGGTACTCCCCCGACCTTACTCCCCACCTCCATCCCACCCCACCACATTCCCTAGAGACTCCGCTCCTGCTGCAAGACCCTGGCTCTGATGTCCCCACATCTATGACACCCAAGTGTTTTATCTGACCCATACCTCAATTTCTGTCTACATAGGATGATGAATGGATATTTGCATCTACCCTTTTCTTTCATATATATATATACTTTGTCTTTTTGAGGCAGGGTCTCCCTGTAGCCCCAGCTGGCCTAGAACTCACTATGTGGACCAGGCTGGCCTTGAACTCACAGAGATCCACCTACCTCTGCCTTCTGAGTGCTGGGATTAAAAGTATGCACTACCACATAGGGCATTTCTCCTTTCCAATTGTTTAACAACCCAAAGATGTCAACTGCACCCTGCTGTCTAGTAAATGTCCAGTGATAGTTGGTAACTGTCTAGAAAGGTGAATGAACAAATGAACATCATCTGAAAAACTCATGAAAGAACTGGGGGAAAGGGTTGGCTATTTTACTTTTTAGCTGAAAGATGAAAAGCTGAGCCTTTAGACTTTAAATTCTATGTCACAGGCAAGAGAGATTTAGGACATGAGGGTTCCGGCTTAAGAAAAATCTTTGCTAACTGATCAAGTGGGAATGTTGGGATGAAGAGGGTCCAGTTTTCAGGATAATGGACTGGCTGAATAAACAGCCCGTTATGGCTAAGCCCCTTTAAATATATTAATTATGGATGCAAATAATCAGGGGTTTCATGGTTGCCAAAAAAAAAAAAAAAAAATCCTGTTCCTGTTCCTCTGACAACCAGTAACTCAGACCTTTTCCTCTGGGGTATAAATCTAAATGTCAGAGGAGTCTCCAGCTGGGAGATGTTTGCTGAGTCTCTCTAGGTTTCCACACAAGGGAAACATTTTGTTTTAAAACTTGATACAATGCTTTAACTAGCATTGCAATCCTTCCCTGTCTGAAAATTTGCACTTAAGGGAAAAACTCAGATTTTTGCTGCCCTCCTGGTCCTCTTTGTATTGAAACTTTTAAATTCCTATAAAGAAATCTCCAGCTTTTGAATGAATAATACTCTGCATTAGCAAATGACTCTTATTTCCCTTCCAACATGGTATTTCAACAGAAGCGCATAGATATATGAAGGGCTGTTAACCCACTTTTGCAAATTATTTGAAAGTCATAAAAGCATGCATGATTAGGCATTTAATGAAACACATTAAGTAACTTCAGAAATCAAAAGTAGTAACAAATAGAACACATAGGCTCTCTGACAGCCGCTTTCACCAGCCCTGATAATTACGAAGAACCCAATACCACTGCATCAGGAGTGCTGTGGTGAACTGAGTGAGATCCTCTTCTGAGTGGTGAGCGGCAATGTGTGGTTACAGTAGTTAAGCCAGGAGAGGGGCAGAGGAGAGGAGCAGCTAGCTTTGCGTGGTTACAGTACCTAAGCCAGGAGAGGAGTTGGCCTCTTTGCTTTCCTGATAAGTGCTGCGTGCTATCACTTCATCCATTTCCTGCTCGGACACCTGATTTTCAGCAGAAAGCACAAATTAGATAGTTTTATTTATCCCCACCCCAATAAAAGTAGCTAGGACCAGAGTCAGAGTTCAGTGCAGCGAAAGCAGCAAACCAGAGGGTCAAAGATCTTGACCATCCTCAGAAGCAGTAACTCAGGATCTGTAAGTTCAGCTGGTTAATGGATTGCTTTAAACAATGTGTACTTAACAAGACCTCCAACTGGTCCCCGAGTTCAAGGAGAACATGTGCTGTGATTACCAACTTCACTCCTTTCTAGAACACTTAGTTTTCATTCTTTTTTAAAAAAAACTTGGGGACGGGCCACTGAGATGGCTCTGTGGGTAAAGGCACTTGCCGTCAAGCCTGATAACCTGAGTTTGATCCCTAAGATCTTTATGGTAGAAGGAGAGAAGTGACTCCTGAAATTGTTCTCTGACCTCTCCACACATGCCTACACACACACACACACACACACACAAAATAATTAAATGTACATGTTTGCATTTTAAGTGGGCATTTTGCACATATAACACATCTCAGTTTAAGTCTTTTTGAGACAGGGTCTCCCTATAGCCCCAGCTGACCTGGAGCTCGCTAAGTAGACCAGGCTGGCCTTGAACTCACAGAGATCTGACTGTCTCTGCTTCCTGAGTGCTGGGACAATGGCATAAGCCACCACGTCTGGTGTAATATATTTTTTAAAATGTTAAAAATTAAAAAGTTTAAAACCTTGGGACTGGCAAGATAGTTCAGCACATAAAGGTGCTTGCCAAGTCCAGGGACCTGGGTTCAGTCCTCAGGACCATCATGGTGGAAGGAGAGAACTGATTCCTGCAAGTTGACCTCTGACCTGCACATGTGCACTGTGGCACATGTACTTCCCCTACAAAAAAAGTGTAAATAACACTTTATTCAAAAAATTAAAAACCTACAAAAATATGCAAGGACATTACACTATTCATCTAAATTCACTGATTTTTCACATCTTGCCACATTTATGTGTATCCCTTCTCTTTACACACATATATACACCATCTTTTTGCTAAACCACTGGAAGTTGCAGACAGTATGATCTTTCACTTGTAAATATGTTATTATATATCTCCTAAAAACAAAGATGCTTTAGCAAGTAGCCATTGTACTTTGAACAGATTCAGGACTATAATGTTGATGACTGTGTTCCAGTTCAGTCTGTTCTAATATCATGCTTCTGAAGTCCTACTCAGAGTGCCTACAGGTTGCAAGCAGTTCACAGGCGGGCTACCAGCCTGGGGAGAGACAGGACTTTCCTCCAGAATGCAAACAAGCACACAGCTTCCTCAAGAAACACAATCTTGAAGGAGGATACACCTGCTGGACATGGGTGTGCAATGACTAAGTGATTTACAGTCTCACACCACGCCACCTGTTTTGGACCTGTGCTGGATCCGTGTAAAGCTTCTTTGCGTTACAAGAAGATTCTTTGAGGCAGTCCAGGATCTAAGCCACCATGTATCTCCAATCTTTTAAAATCTGAAACAGTTCTGAATCTTTTTGTCTTTCATGATACTGATATTTTGGAAAGAACTCAGGCTAATCCAAATCCTCAATTAGGATCTGTCTGGTAGTATCCTCATGCTTAATGGTTTTTTTGGGGTTATTTTGGGGGGGAGTACAAAAATATTTTCCCTTTCAGTGCACCCAGAGGCACTCAGTGTTCACGTCTCACAATTGGCGATAACTTTGATATCTTGGTTAGGATGGAATGAGCCAGACTTCTCCACTGGAGTTTTTGTCATTAATGAGTAATCTGTGTGGTGAATGTCTGAGGTCATGTGAATACCCTGCATCTATGCATGTGCTTGCGTGTAAATGAGTAATTTTTAGGTTAGCAAACAAAGTACTAACAAAGGCCTCATCATGGCAGCTTCATACTTGACGCGTTTTTGTCTTGTAATTTTAGTTTAGTTGATTATTTTTACTAAAATCAATCATTACTATGAAGTTTTCCAAAACAATGATTTATATTTCTTCCATTCTTTCTACATTATTCAACATAATGGTAGACCCAAGGTATTCTCTCCCTATTAATTATTATCCCTTTCTGAAAAAAAATTCAACTTATGGAACTAGAGAGATGGCTCAGCAGTTAAGAGCACCGGCTGCTCTTGCAGAGGGCCTGGGTTCAGTTCCCAGCACCCACATGGCAGCTAACAACCATCCTGTACCTCCAGTTTCAGGGAATGCAACACCCTCTTCTGACCTTCTCAGGCACAACACGGGTGCACTTACATACATTCAGGCAATATACTCATACACATAAAATAAAAAAACAAAGCATTAAAAACTTTTCAACCTATTCTGCTTAAAATATTATATGTGAATGCTACTGGTGGGATTGCAAACTCATGCAGCCTCTATGGAAAACTGTGGAGAACTCTTAAAAAACTAAAAATGAACCTACCATTTGACCCAGTTATACCACTCCTTGGCATATACCCAAAGGACTCATCCTATTGTAGAGACACTTGAACAACCATGTTTGTTGCTGCTCTTTTCACAATAGCTAAGAGATGGAAGAAACCTAAGTGCCCCTCAACTGACAAGTGGTTAACAAAAATGTATATTTACACAATGGAGTTCTATTCAGCAGTAAAGAAGGATAAAATAATGAAATTTGCAGGTAAATGGATGGATCCAAAAACTGTTATACTAAGTGAAGTAACACAGACTCAGAAAAACAAATGACATATGTTCTCCATCATATGTGGGTCCTAGTACCAAATCCTTTTAAATTCCCAGTCCTTTTAATAAGATGATCATATACAGCAATCCCTTTTGCATGAAATTGTAGTCATAGTTGACCTTGTTGATGGTTGTGCTCATTCATTAAAAGAGGGCCAAGCAGTGTCACTGGACCCTTACTGGAATATCCAGCCACTCTTCCCAGCCAACTGTATGTAATTTGACCCTAATAACACATGGCCTCCTAGATTTGGAGAGGGCTAAACTATACAATCTGTGGAAGGCTAGGAATAGAAGGCATGACCCATGCTGGGTAAAGGCTATCCAGTGTGCATACACTCAGTTCATACATATACCTCAGCAACCCCTCAGTTATCTTGGTAAGTAAGATCAATAAATTCATTGGTTCCCCAGTAAAACTTTAATGAAACATTGGCTTGACACTAGAACCTTAAAAGAGAATAAGCATCTCACAACAGATTGAAAATTTATTTGTTAATGCTATAATTATTTTTAAAAAAGAAAATGAGAATGTAAAAGATGTTAAAAGGATACAGGAATGAAGATATTTTCCAAAATAGAAAAAATGAAAAAGCCTAAGCAAGTGAAGGTC
>NW_008329320.1:3304466-3305573 GCF_000622305.1 Nannospalax galili
GCCAAAAATGTCAAAAGTATTTGGGAGCTTGTATCTAATCCTTAAAAGATTTTAGGGTTACCTCTTCAGAGGGGGGAATGTTAGAGTACCCAAAAGCCCCATAAAAATAAATATGCCAGGCGTGATGGCATATTTAATCCCAGCACTCGGGAGGCAGAGGCAGGTGGATTTCTGTGAGTTCAAGGCCAGCCTGGTCTACATAGTGAGTTCTAGGACAGCTGGGGCTACAGGGAGACCTTGTCTCAAAAAGACCAATAAATAAATAAATAAAATAAATGAAAGAAGAAAAAAAGAAGAAAATGATGGGGAGATATGGGAGGTGCTGGAAGGGAGTGGGCGTGGATTTGATCAAAACACCTTATATGCATGTATGAAATTCTCAATAAAGTTTTTGTAAAAGTTAAAAAAAATTATATGTGAATGTAGGCACCTTTGCACGTGTGTATGTGTGTGTGTGTGTGCACATGCATGTGGTCCATATGGAGGCCAGAGGTGGACATGGAGTGTTTTCCTCTATCACTTTCTACTTTATTTTTCAGACAGGGTCTCTCCCTGCATCCAGAATTCACTGATTGGCTAGACTGGCTGGTCACTGAGTTCCAGAGACCCACCTGCCTCCACCCACTCAGCACTTCCATGCTGTGCTTTAAGTAGGGGTGGGGATCTGCACTGAGGTTCTCATGACTGTGCAGCAGGTACCTTACTCACTGAGCCATCTCCCCAGCCCCTAATTATTACCTTTCACTGTCATTATTCATGAAACTACTTATTTTAAAGCCTGTTATACAAAGATTTATGGTGCTATTTCAAAAGATATAGTTTCTTTTTTAAAGGTAAGAAAATTTAAAACTTAGAATGATAATTTTGTGCACTAAAATAATATTTAGCATGAATAATATTTGGATAAGAATACTGATTTGTCTTAAAAATGAATTTAAAACATTTTTTGATTTAATGGGGGCACCTTTAGTGGGAAAACCATGATGGAGCGGTGAGACAAGGTGAGAGATAAACAATGCCTAGCTAGTTTTGAAAACCAGAGGGAACCATATTACTCCTACACCCTACTGACAAATTATACATAGCAGATCAAGAAATATATGTCTA
>NW_008329320.1:3307079-3324248 GCF_000622305.1 Nannospalax galili
ATATTTTAAAATGAACTGGAGAGCTCATTCAATTTTATGTCTTATAGGGTTTATAGTGAGTTCAATAATGTATACCTTTATTAATTCAACCCTGTGAACCTAAAAATTTACAGCCAATTTTTATAGAGATGCGTCTTTGCTCTGGAAACTGTTATTAAATGTGTCAATGCTGTTGAAATGCTTCTTCTGATTGTGTGGTTATTAAATAAATAATTAAAAAATAAAAATAATAGATTTATTTATATCTTATGTGTGTGAATGTTTTGCCTGTATGAATGTCTGTACTCATGTCGTGTAATGCCCATGGAGGCCAGAAGACAGCATCAGATCCTCTGGAACTGGAGTTACAGGGAGTTGTTAGATGCCATGTTGGGTGCTGGGAACGCAACTTGAGTCCTCTGCAAGAGCAGCTAGTGCTCCTAGCCATGGAGCCATCTCTTCAGCCCCAATAATGAATATTTCCATATAAGGTCTGTCCCTACTCTAACAGATAAAGCATAATTACACTATGGTCTTTATGTAATAGTTTATAGTAGCCCTCATATGAAGTAAAATATGCACATACATGTACACCAACATATTCACTTACACATACACACATATGCACACATAAACACACACACCCCTCCTCAAAGTAAAATCTAACTTTGTATAAAAGAGTCAGGGAAAATGTCAGCATCAACAGTGTTGCTGTTTTTCTGGAAAGCAGACTTTCAATATTTGTGACTGTTTTTCTGAGTGGGAGAAAAAATGATTTGTTACTTTCTTCTAGTTAACATAAGCTAGGCTAGCAAGTCCAAATGCTAGCTGTCTAGACCTGAAGGTTTGATTATCCCAGCTGGGCAACTGCTACTCCAGAAATCATGAGAAATAGGACAGGGGAAAATGCTGTGGTGTTTCTTTTGGAACCACACAAAAATTAAGGCATTGCATGCATCCTGTATCAAAATGTACCACTGGCATGAAATGCTGTACTACGTGGTACCAAAATACATTAAATATAAAATGGAATCTTGACCAGAAGAAAAATGTGGGATCTTGTGACTACCAAGAACACCATGTTTACCTAGGAAGAAAAGTGAAAACCAGTCCAATCCTGAAGTGTGGTTTTGCTGGACACATCTCCAGCACGTTGCAGACCTTTTTACTGTGGTTGGAAACATGAATCAACTTGTGTGTTCAATGGGGTCTCAGACCACCTGTCCATCAGGATGATTAGGCTCTGAAATGCCATTTTGATATGGGTTGTGTTGGCAAAACAGGACCGTGCATTTAGGCTGAGATGAAGCAGACTCTGAACAAATCATTACCCCTGTGATGCTGGAAAGAAATCTGAATTCAGACATGCCTTGAGGCCAATGTCGATGACCTTAATTTTCTATCATGTCACTGACTGAGACATTAAGTTAGCCACAGTTTGCTGGACTGAGTCCTGACGTGAAGGGGAGGTGATGTGGGTGTCAGAGTCTAGGTGGATGAAGGATCTGAGAACTGCTCTCATTGGCTGGAATCACAAAGCAAAAGACTGTCAAATGTAACCCAGAGTGAGTCACAGGGACAGAAGCACAAAGACATAGAGTAGAAAAGATTTGAAGAGAAAGCATTGGGACCACAGACTGGAAGGGCAAAAATGAGAACTGAGCAGGAAAAGAATGGAAAAAAGTAGGACTCGATTTCACATTAATGACACTCGATAAAAACACTGTTAGACCTGGGTTCAGTTCTCAACATCTACATAGTGGCTCACAATGTCCACAACTCCAATTCCAGGGGATCCAATACCCTCTTTTGTCCTTCACAGGCATTGCGTGACACAGGTACATTTACATATATGCAGGTAAAACACTCATACATATAAAAGAAAACTAAAATTTTTTTTTTTTGGTCTTTTTGAGACAGGGTCTCCCTGTAGCCCCAGCTGGCCTGGAACTCACTATGTAGACCAGGCTGGCCTTGAACTCACAGAAATCCGCCTGCCTCTGCCTCCCGAGTGCTAGGATTAAAGGTGTGCACCACCACGCCCAGCCTAATATTTTTTAAAAACTCTCTATTATGGTGGGTGAAGAAATGGCTCAGTGGCTAAGAGTGCTTGCTCCATAATCAGGAGGCTCTGGAGGGGGACAGGGAGTGGGGACAACAAGTGAGGCTTGTCAGCCTACCTGCTTTCCAGCCCTCATACCCACTGCCACTCACCCCTAGAGTCTCCAGAGGCACTCTGCCTCTTTCCTTTATTAGCAGGTTCACATGGCCTGGTAGGACCTGTGGCTAAGCTTCTAACAAATATTAGACTTGAAAGATCTTCCCTCTTCCCTGATAAGTCAAACTTGAAGCAAGAAAAGGTCACTTAATGGCTTATTCTCTACAGAAGACCATGTGTGCATCTTCACAACCAGCAAATGGGTTGAACTACGGGGAGTTTTATGTCCTTTTGGCTTCAGTGTACAGGTATCCCTCTTCTTTCCTGTCCATGTGAGGTAAACCCAGAGAGGTCTCCAGCTGTTAGCATGTGTTTTCAGCAGAATAAGCAAAACCAGTCACTGGACAAAGTGAATGTGAAGTAGGTGGCTGGGGGTTTCAATATGTGGATAAGCTATGTAGACTGGAGGACAGTTGTTTGAGTAGTTAGTGGAAAAGATCCTACAGGAGTCAAAAAATTCAGCCTTGAGGACTTGGCCCATCAGACAGAAAAACTGGTCCTCTCTAATACTATATGAGCAGTAATTCCTCCCATACAGTTGGCTTGAAATGTTGGCCTTTATTTTCCCCAACTTGGATGAAAGCAAAATCCAAAGAATAGCATTTGCAAATAAGGAATTAAGTTTTCAAATCCAGATTTCAACCTATTTTTATTTATTTAAATGGTGTGAGATGACAGCCATTCAATTAGATAAATATTTTTTTGACTCAACAATGAAACATTCAGAAGAAATCCTTCCTAGATCTGAAGACATTTGCTTTTTCTAGAAGAGAATCTGAAAATTCTGCACATTAGACATTCAAAAGAAATGCATAAACAGCCTTAAGACACTTAAATATATTATCCAACTTAATTTTAATTAATTAGTTTATTTTTGTGGTGCTGGGGATTAAACCCAGGCCTTGAGCATACCAGGCAAAGACTACCACTGAGTTACATCTTTTTATTACTTAAAGTTTAAAATTTTGGGCTGGAGAGATGGCTCAGCAGTTAAGGGCACTGGCTGTTCTTTCAGAGGACCTGCATTTGATTCCCAGCACCCACATGGCAGCTAACAACCATCCATAATTCCAGTTCCAGGGGATCTGATGCCCTCTTCTGACATTTACAGGCATTGCACAACTTGGTTGCATTTACATATACACCCATACACACAAAATAAAAAAAATACAGTATTAAAAGAGAAAGTTTAAAATTCATGTGACCCGCTTTAAAATCGATTAGCATTAAACTTAAAAGATGAAAGAATTTCCAATATATGAGAAAACAAAAGATTGTGGCTAAAAAAGATTTCTGTCAGCTAGAGCTATAGGGAGACTGTCTCAAAAAGACCAAAAAAAGAAAAAACAAAACAAAAAGATTTCTAACCCAGTTGGTGCTGTATGCCTCTAATCCCAGTACTTGGGAGGCAAAGACTGGTGGAACTCTGTGAGACTGAGGCCACTCTGGTCTACATAGTGAGTTCTAGGCCAGCTGGGGTTACAGGGAGATCCTGTCAAGGGGGGGGGGTAGGAGGGGAGAGAGATATTTCTTTTTAATGTGTGTGTATATGTGTAAGAGTGATTGTGTAAGTATGGGCCCATGTGTAGAGGTCAGAGGAAGACCTTGGGTACCTGTCCTTACCTTCTTCCTTGACAGAGGCTCACCTGTTGTTCACTGCTTCATACACAAGGCAAGCTGGCCCACAAGCTCCAGAAATTCTGTCATCTCCCCTTAGGCTTGCTGGGATTATGGATGTGTACTACTGTATCCAGTTTTATGTGGGTTCTGGGAATCCAAACTCTGGTTCTTATGGCTTGCTTAGCAATCACTTTACACACTGAGCCATCTTCCCAACCCTTTCTCCCAATTTCTTATCACAAAGCTAAAAGGGGCACACAGATTATCCAGTCCTACATGCTGATTTTCTTGATGCAGAGATTAAGTATCTCACCAGCAACCAAACAGCCAATGAAGGTTACCCAAGGCTCTTAGAAGAGTCACTTCCCATGTGTATCAGCCACAGGCTGACTTTCAACCATGGCTGGGTGGCCTTTAGTAGACAGACACATGCATTAGTGCTCTCCTTTCTGGACAATCAGCCAAGCTGTTATTCCATGTTCAAAGTAGGATGAAGTACCTCACCTTTGGATTAGGGTGTCGGCCAATGACCAGACGAACTGGTCCTGGTGGGCATTTGCTTAAGATAGCATGCACTTTGCTTAATGCTGCATGACGTACATTCACGGAGTTCACTTCCAGGATCTGGTCTCCACGGCTGCAGGGGGTAACACAATAACATAGTGTGGCAATAGTCAGCTTTTTAAAAGCTAAGATGACGTTCTTTCAGGAAGGGATTTAGAATAGGAAATCTTTTCTGAATACCTCAAAGAAGCAAATGTGATTCTTTCATCTTTGTATACATACATATTTTTAAAAAGCAGTATGTTCATATAAACATCACATCCTAAATTGACCAAGGCTATTATCATTGATTGACTTTTTTTTAAAAAATAGGAGTAAAACTGATAATAAGGACAACAATGAAGGCTACCATTGAGTACCTACTATATGCAAGGCCCTATGCAAAATAGGTTATATAATAATACTTCGCATAAGTGCAAGTATTCCCATTAATTAGGGGGCTTCCAGAGGAGGCCACCCAGATTAGACATCATGCACTTAAATTATCTCAGGTCTATCTGACTTTTGATTATCATGACAGCCTCTTGACCACCATCCGTTTCTTCTTCCATCCTACCATCTTGAAATGATTACTGTAATATAGCTGAAAAGGGGAATGTCTGACGCTCCAAGGTTACCCAAGAATTTGCAAAAATATTCCAAATTTGAGCAAATGAGAAATTTAGGACAAGTTGCCTATTATGACTTGAAGTTATCAGGAGAGAGCTCAGCAGGAGAGAACAAAGGCCCTTTACACGGGGTTGGAGGAACGTTCATTTGGCCAGCTCCAAGCATATGGAACCATTCAAGAAAGAAACATCAACTTGGGATGTCATTAAAGGACTTTTTTTCCTTGGGTTCTAAAAGTATATTTTCTTTAATGTACTCTGGATGATTTGCTAAGTTTTTTTCATATGGAAATTCACTCTGATGATTAACTAAAAATGTAATATAATCTATTAACAAAGCCCCCAAATGGCAACCTCAACCAAAGCTGTTTTGATATTCTTCAACTGCCAAAGGACTTAGAAGCTTATGGGGGAGAAAGGTGATACTGTTTGCAGAGTGCTTTCTGTAACATGTGCACATTTTTGTGAAGTTTAGGTGGGCACCAACCATTATAATAATTACTATATAATAGAACACCAAGATATTTTTTGTATTCACAGAATATTGATAATACAGCTCTACAACTCAACTATTTGGAATGAGAAATTAGCTGTTCCATGATTTAAGACAAAAGGCACCCAGACATCATCACTCAAATGGCAATGAAAGCAACTGAAAAAGTTCAAAAGCTAATAACGAGCCCTCCCACTTGAGGGCATGATTTCAGGGCTCTTTTGCATCCAGTGACTGAGCCAATATAAATAGTTCCAGTTTCTTGTATCAAGTTTGCATAAATGAATAGAAAAGTGAAAGAATATATTGAAATAATCACAGATATCAGCATTGAGTTGTATTTTGTCAAGATTCTGAGACTGAACTTCTGAATCCAAATACAACAAAAAAGGAGGGAAGCTGTCTTAGTTTCATTTCCTGTTACTGTGATAAACTACCCTGACAAAGGCAGCTTAAGAGAAGGGTTTATTTTAGTTAAGAACTCCAAGTTATAGGCCATCATTGTCAGGCTGGTCAAGGCAGCAAGAACTTGAAGCAGCTAGTCAACAGTCAAGAGCACACTCAGTCTGATTTTCCACTCTTATACAATTCACAATCTCCTTGCTAGGGTATTCTGCTGCCACACATAGTGGGCAGGTCTTCCCACTGCAATTAACATAATCAAGATAATCTCCTATAGACATGCCCACAGGCCAGTATGACCTAGACAATATCTCACTGAGACTGTCTTCAAAGTAATTCTAGAATGTGTCAAGTTGACAGTTAAAACCATCACAGAAGCCAAGATCCAATGTCCTCTGATTCAACCCAAGTTCATTCATATGGGCTTTTTATTTTTGGAGATGCTATTAATTGGGAAGAAAATCAAAGATATAGAATTCCACAGAAGAATGAAGTAGAAGAGATGGACGTGGTAGTGCATGGTTATAATCCTAGCACTAGGGAGGTGGAGGCAGGAGGATCAGAAGTTCCTGATTATCTTTGGTCACATAGTAAGTTCAAGGCCAGCTTGAGCTACAGAAAAACCATCTATCTGTCTATGCACTTAATTTGTGTATGTATTTACATAGTCAAGAGCACACCAGGACCCTATATAGTCAGGGATATAACCAACCTCAGGTTGCTCTCCATCTTGGCCACGGATCCAGGGGCAAGACTGTGAATATAGATGCCTGGAGGGCTGTTTTCCAAGGCCAGGCAGCAAGCACCAATGCCTAGTCCAACTCTTGGCTCTGTGAGAGGTATGATTCAAAGACACCAAAAGCAGACATTACACATAACCAGAATAGATGTACAACCAATTCAAAACTGTATTTAATATATATTCAGAACAATAACCTTTCAGTTTTGGTCTGGACTCAGAATGTAAACCCTACTGTCTTTCTTATTAAGTTGTCTATTCTCTCCTTAGTCTAAGAACTCCTCAAATCTGTGTTTGGAAATAGCTGGAATACTAATATTTTTGTTCTTGAGTTAAAACCTTTCAGACTTTTTGGCCTTTCTTTTGGCAACTCATTTCTTGGTTATTTATAATCATTAATCAACAATTTCTGTAGTAAGTATTGAGGGGAGAAGAAAGATGGAAAGCAGTAAGATTCGCTGACTACCCATGATTCATAATCACTGGTATTCTTGACCATAATCTCTAATTCTTTAAAATTGTATATGGTTATTAGACCTAAGCTACTTTTTTTTTTTTTTTTTTTTTTTAACATGAGTCCCTGACACACAGATCATTCATCTGGGAAGAGTCTGAAGACTTTGTGTTACTGGTGGCTTTCCCTCACTTTTGTAAAATGATTAAAATCTCTACTTTTGATCACACTGTCCAGTTAAGAGAACACCATCTGTTGCAGACAATAGATGGTTCCAAAGGAATAATTTAAAAAATTTAGAAAAAAATTAACGTAAAATTAGATTCCAAACTGTTATTCAGGAAAGAGCAAGGGAGTGAGGTACAGTTAACACCACCTTTGTTGAGCGTGACCTCCATGACGATCCTGTCTTTGGGCCCAGGAGCCTTCCGACCTAGGGATGAAGAGCCACCTTCATCAGAGCCTCCTACTGAGATTCCCACACTGGTGTTGAAGCTTGGGGAGCTAGACCTACTCATGTGTGTGGGGGTAGAGCAGGGCGTGAGGCTGGGGCTGAGCAACTTTGTGCGCACAGTCAGGACAAATAACCCACTTCGAATTTGCTGCAAAACAAGAAGGAGGGTGGGTGAAGACATTCAGCTTGCTCTCATAGCAAAGGAGCCCAAACCCAGAAGGGAACAGGAGATGGAAAGCACAAGGACGTAGATCAGTAAGGATGCTGTTACCTTGAAGGTGTGAATGGCTTCTTGAAACGTCAAACCCTTTATTGGTATTCCATTGACATCTAGGATTTCGTCTCCTGGTGCCCAAACATGAGAATTACATCAACATTCAGCTTTAATCCACTCGACTCACTTAGTTGAAACTATAGTGACATACCCTATCGCCCCTGAAATACCACTGTAAAGTAACTTTTATGGCTTTAATCCACTTTCATTAACCCAGCACCTAAGAATGTCTCCTAGAAGAGATAACTAATAAAAATTTTTAAAAATCTGTATTCTTCACCAGTAACTCCATATTCCCCTCTTTAATGAAAACAGCTGTGGGATTGGGGTGGGGTAAAGCACATCTGTAATCCCAGCCCTTAAGAGGCTGAAGGAGGAGGATCATGAGTTCAAGGTGAGACTGGGCTACAAAGTGAATTCAAGGCCAACCTGGGCTACAAAGCAAGGCTCTGAACTAAAGCAAAACCTTGCTGGTTGTGGTCACACATGCCTTTAGTCCTAGCACTCAGGAGGCAGAGGCAGGAAGATCTCTATGAGTTCGAGGCCACCTAGTCTACATAGTGACTTCCAAGCCAGCCAGGGCTACATAATGACCCTGTCTCAAAACAAAACAAAACAAAACAAAACAAAACAAAACAAAACAAAACAAAACAAAAACCAACTCCCCGCAAAAACAAAACAAACAAAAAACACCACCAACCAATCACCCCAGAAAACACTACAAACAACAAAAACCCCCAAACCAACCAACCAGCCAAAACAACAACGCATATATACACAAACACAAACAAGTACAAAATATCAACCAACCAACCAACCAAACAACAAACAAAACCGACTGTGGGAAACTTCAAGATCCTGTCCTTTAACCATTGGTATCTCTGACAGTAAATACCCTATGCTTAGAGATAGAACCGAAATACTGAGTTTCAAGGCTTTTCTCACAGTCATTGTTTAAAACCTTAAGCCCACTGGCACCAAAGCATGTGCATATACACATCTGGGGGCCACTCCTGTATTTGCAGAGAGATAAACTCCTAAATCCAGGGAATCAACATGATGTCCGGAGTGGGTTTCAATGGTAGAGAGAAAAGCGTGTTGAGATATGACTGAGAGCTGGTAGCCACCACCAGAAATAGTCTGAAGCTGTGTGGTCTTATTGGGGCAGGTCCCGGGGCTCCATTCTTAGGCTTCTGCCTCAGGTATCACAGCAGGGTCACGCCAAATGATGGCAGGGGGTGCCAAATGGTGAGGTGTGTGAATACGCATTCTCACTTGTTTCTCCCTACCTCAGGGTAGCCTACCCTCTTCAGTGCCACCTTCAGGTCATTTTCATGCTGTTCACAGTGACTTCTGAAACATTAGAGGATGTGGACATCCTGTTGACTTGTAAGAACTTGTTTCTCATTTGCACTCTTGTGACTTGATCTGCGTTCTGGAATAAAAGCTCATCAAATACCAAAAGATGTCCCCAAGAGATTAACAGGCATACTTTGCCTTCCAGTGTAAGAGGAAAGACAGACTTTGTACACAAAGTTGCAAAGCAGCAGAAAAACATTTTCACTTCAGCCAACTGATTCCAGAGCACAAGGAATTTGATAAATAAGCCACAAAAATGTAGCAGTGCCCCAATCATTCCCTTTAATGCAGCTGCATACACTGCACAGTAAGTGAAATGCTCTCCATGTAAAAGTCACCTGGCATAACCAATGATTCAATTATGTCTCGAGGTTGTATCCACATGCACACAGGAAAGAAACACTGCAATGATTACTCATGCTCTTCAAATTTCCATAAGAGCTTTTTTTTTAGTCTTTTTGAGACAGGGTCTCCCTGTAGCCCCAGCTGTCCTGGAACTCACTATGTAGACCAGGCTGGCCTTGAACTCACAGAGATCTACTTGCCTCTGCCTCCCAAGTGCTGGGATTAGAGGCGTGCACCACCACCCCCAGCTTACATGAGAGCTTTTAAGGCACATCACTCAATAGGTTTGACTTACATCTCTTATAAATGGACACTCATGAAAAGAAAACAGGCAGGAGCATCAGTCATATTAACCTTTCATAATTATTCTTTTTTTTTTCCTTCTGCTTTGCTTCATTCTACCAACCAGTCTTGCAGCATGAATTTTAATCAATGAACTCATAACAGGTACATTCATTCTAAACTACTCTGTTAGATGGTTTTTTTGGTCTTTTTGAGACAGGGTCTCCTTGTAGACCTGGCTAGCCTGGAACTCACTATATAGACCAGGCTAGCTTTGAATTCACAAGAGATCTGCCTGTCTCTGCCTCCCAAGTGCTGGGATTAAAGGTGTGTGCCACCATGCCCAGGTTTGCTGGACTTTTACACTCTTCTGAAACTAAATGCCACCACCACCTGAGGGTTAACTCTTCTGCAAAGAGACAGAAACCAATATTTTGTTCAAGGAATATAAACCCTGATGATGTCATACTGTTACATAAAGGCTTATATAGGCTCTGCCTAAAACCAGAACACTCCAATTCACTCTTATACCAGTTTTTAAAAAGATGGCCACTATAGTTTGAGTTAATATAACTGAACATTCATATAATTTCTGAATGTAACTAGAAATATTCTAACAATTATCTCATGAAAGATATATACTGGGCTAGTGAGATGGCTTGGTAGGTAAGGGGAACTCAAGCCTAAGGATCTGAGTTCAATTCCTGGACCCACATGGTGGAAGGAGAGAACTGACTCCTTCAAGTTGGTTTCTGACCTTCACATACACACTGGGACATGAGGTCACCTGTGTGTACACACACACAACCCACACGCAGAGTTAAATGTAATAAAAATGAAAAAAAAAGTACTAAAGGGGGAAAAATCAGGATCCATGGTTTGATGAGCACGATTTAAAATATTTTCAGAACTTATTTGTAATTTTGCTTTATGAGAATATATAATCTTAATCCACATGCAGATTTCCTAACAAAGATACAGCTATGTGCCAGGCGTGGTGGCACACGCCTTTAATCCCAGCACTTGGGAGGCAGAGGCAGGTGGGTCTTTGTGAGCTTGAGGCCAGCCTGGCCTACATAGTGAGTTCCAGGACATCTGGGGCTACAAGGAGACCCTGTCTCAAAAAAAGACAAAAAAAAAAAAAAAAGATACGGCTATGTAATCATATTCAATAAGAAGAATCTCTTTATTAAAAGATGCTACTATGTACATAAAGGGATTTCTAGTCTATTCAAATGTTTCTCAAGTACCATGAGACATTCAAGAAGGAAGAGTGAGTTCTTCTGGTTTTGTTTTGTTTTGTTTTTGGTCTTTTTTTTTTTTTTTTTTTTTTTTTTTTTTTTTTGAGACAGTCTCCCTATAGCCCCAGCTGGCCTGGAATTCACTATGTAGACCAGACTGGCCTTGAACTCACAGAACTCCACCTACCTTTGCCTCCCAAATGCTGGGATTAAAGGCATGTGCCACCACACCAGGCTGAAAGAGTGAATTCTTACATTTGAGTGGGGCAGTAGCACTAAAATGAGGCTGAATTTGGGATCACAAAACTGGGTTTCACCTTCACTGCTGCTGCTGCTCTACCCTAGAAGCAAGTTTCTAGTCACTTAACATTTCTGAGTGCCAGCTTCCTCACTTGTAAAATGATCCCTCCAAAATGCCTACTCAACAGGGTTGTAATACAGTTAATGAAATCATTTAAATACATAGAAATGCTTTGTAAATGTTTAAAGTACTGTAAAATACAAGGTGTATTTCAGCATTAAAAACTTTATTTGAAAGGTATAATGTAAAACCTCAGTATTACCTTACTCTGCATTCAAAAGCACTTTGAAATTGTATTTGTGTTTGATAAAATGGTAGGTGCTATGGAAAATGTAAAAGGTGTTCAGTTAGGAACCAAACTACATAGTGGTTGATTTCAGTGGTGAGATATTGAGTAGCTACCAATGGTCAGGTACTCTGTTTCCATATCAGCTCTAAGGAGAGAATGGATTACAACACTCTCAGGTTATTTTCAAGGCATAGACCATGATCAAGGAACAAGTAGAAGAGGTATACACCTACAGGCTCCAATAAAAGCATCAAGCCACTTTCCACATACCATCACAACAGTTTAAGGCAGATGCTAATAGCCCAAGTTTATAGCTGAGGAAAGTGAAGCTTGGGTTACATGGGCTGTCCAAGGTCATGAGGAGGAAGTGCTGGATTCAGCCCAGGTCTGCTGGGCTCTCAAGCCTGTGACCTTAGCTGCTGTGCCATGCATTCATATCTTATAAGGGAGAGGAACCTGAAGAATCAGGCCCAGTGTCACTAAAGATTGCTTAGAGGCTTTCGCCTACCTTCTTTAAGTCTCCCATCCTCTGCAGCGGATCCATTTGGGAAAATGGTCTTGACAAAAATCCCCATCTGGCCTCGAATGCAGTCTCGACCTCCAGCAATGCTAAAGCCAAGGCCCTACATTAAAGTAGAGAGTCCAGGTTGACATTGTAGAATGTAACTGAGGGTATCCTTCCCTACAGGATCTGGCTGAGATAACTTTTCTACTGAGGTTAAGATAGGCAACCAATTTCAAGTTCAAATTTTCCTTCTCTATTTCCTTCCTCAAATATAGTTGTACTTCACCAGTCATGTATCATATTAAGGGGAGGGATTTAGGTTGAACATCTGAAATGGCTAATACCTGACAGTCTTTGACTTCAAGAGTAATAGTGGTTTACCAATCAACCTAGTGACTGACTCTTCAGAGCCATTTCACACCTTTGCAGGCACCATATTTGTTTCATCTTTTGTATAACATCATGGTAGATATTTTATATTTATGTAGTTTCAAGTTATTCATACACTTGTATAATGGCAATGCCATGAGTGTCACTCACAAGGATAACAGGGAACACTGAAGGTACAGCTGGTGTATTTCCCTCAATAGAAGTGAAAGAGTGGGGGTCATCCCTTCCACTCTTGCCTTGAACCCTAGCATCCAGTCAGGTGCTGGTATCTCCTCATATCATAAGGCAAAGAGGGTATGCCTGCTTCATGCCCTGGGGCCTGCAGCAAAGAATGCCAGGGAAGCTGCATTATCTATCATCCATCTATCATCTATCTATCTATCTATCTATCTATCTATCATCTCCTGCCCCCAGACTTCTGTGCTCCTGCTTCTCCAGCTATCAGGCTCAGACTGGAACTCAAGCTTTGGGCTTGGACTGGGACTACACAGACTTTCTTGGGCCTAAGCTTGCAGACAGATCATGGGACTCCTTAGTCTCCTGAGCCGGTCCCTCACTATAAAACACTTTATCTTATCTGTCTGTCTATCATCTATCTATCTATCATCTATCATCTATCTATCTATCATCTGTCTATCATCTATCAATCATTTATCCTCTTTCAATCTACATCCATCCATCTATCCATCCATCTATCATCTATCTGTCTACCTATCTATCTATCCATCTATCATCCATCCATCATCTATCTATCTATCTATCATCATCATTATTATCTATCTATCCATCCATCTATCTATCCATCTATCATCCATCTATCCATCCATCTATCCATCTATCTATCCATCCATCTATCATCTATCTATCTATCTATCATTATCTATCTATCAATCTATCTATCATTATTATTATTATTATCTATCTATCTATCTATCTATCATCTATCTATCATCATCTATCTTTCTATCTATCTATCTATCATCTATCTATCTATCTATCTATCTATCATCTATCATCCATCCATCCATCCATCTAGTCCATGTAAAGACAAATATAAACTGAAAACTAAGCACTCAACATGCTACCACTCACCTGGAGGGCAAAAAACCCGCAGAAAAGAGCTCACCTTGCCTTTCTCTTTATACAGCCCAATGATGGAAATAACAGATGGCCGAATGAGCCTCCAAGGAGATTCCACGTGGGTGGTGCTGAGGGAGCGTGTGGACTTCTTCACAATGTGGTATTCCTAAAAGCCAGCACAAGGGAAAACCAGAGAGTCTCATTTATCCTGCTGTGGGCTTGGCTTACAAAGAGACTCTGAAGATTTCAGTTGGCTTTTGTGCTAGTGATTTTCCTCTGGTTCATCTCTGGTCCAGTGGCTTAAAGACAGTTTACTCTAGATTCTGTGGGAGCAGCTCTCTTGCCATACCCTCCCACTCACAAAGAACTATTTGGCGATCCCAAGCACCTGTGTTCTTCCATCCCTGACCATACGTCACATCCTTCTGGAGTGGAGTCAGGAAATGAACATGCCTCAAAGACACAGGATGACCACCTTGTGGCCCAGCTGTTCTTGGAAATCACCCCCATCCAGCCCCAAGTTCATAATCGTGGTTAGAAAATATCTCACCATTTTAAGTCTAATTTACTCATTCAAAAACTCAACAAGCCCATGTTTCTTATGAAATGCAAACCACAAACCAGACAACTGTTTTTCCACATAAAATATCCCATTGAGAGATGGCAGCCATTTCAGCACTAATCCCTTATATTTGGAAAAATAAAAAACTTTCCCATAAGCCACACTTTCCCTTTCTGGCACACAGCAGCTCAAATCACAATCTTTTTATTGTGCAGTCAAGCATGATAATCACGTGCATTAGCAGGGTGCATGTTGATAACATGATCAAGAGAGTAAGTATATTCTAAACTGTTTCTTTAATCTAGCTCTCTGTGGCTCCTTCTTGGAGTTTTATGTGATGCAGATATCCTAGCACATGTGAAAAAAAGGTCATTTCATTTTTAATATGAGAAAAGATCCATCAGAAAACAGTTCTGATCCTTAATTTGTGTCTGCCTCATTCATGTGTAGGAACGAGATGTCCCTCAGTGATATTTTGCACCCCTTGGCAGCTTAGAAGAATAATACTGTGCAGTTTGACAGAATATCTGCCAGTAACATGGGCCGAGACTTAAATAAACGATGTGGGATTGGCAGTATTACTACCATTTTCCTGAAACCACTGCAGAGAACACCAGACATAGCCAGTGGGTTGCCAGCCCTCCAACACAGAGGGTCATGTGTGACCCCCTCGGGGAACTCTTTCTCTGATCACCAGGCTTCGGCACTGCTTCATGCCATCTCCCTCTTGCAAATCAGCAGAAGCCAAAGGCCTGTGTGCATCACTTGGCTAAGAGTCTCAGGGGTCCTATGATAGCTAATGTAGCACTACTAGCCACCAGTGGCTATATGTTTAAATCAAAGCACATTAACATTAAAATGCACTGGCCAGGCATGTGGCACATGCCTTTAATCCCAACATTCGGAAGGTAGAGGCAGGTGGATCTCTGCGTTTGAGGCCAATGTGGTCTACGTAGCAAGTTCCATGCCACCCAGTGCTACAGAGTGAGACCATGTCTTAAAAAACAAAACAAAACAAAAAAACAAACAAAAATGCACTTCTCTGTCTCACAACATTCATAGCTCACACATGTGGCCACCATCTTAGATGGTATAGACACAAACCACTTACATTCATGGACAGCAGGTAGGCCCGGGGGCATGGTATAGACACACAGGCTCACACTCACCCACACACTTTTTACTCTGATACACCATGCTCCTATTAAATAAGCAATGGTGGTTTGCCACAGACTGTGAGACGCCATTGTCTCCTGGCAGTTGAGAGCAATTCTTAGTTCCAAAACACACAGCAGAAAGGGAATCAAGATGCTGAGATCCAGTAAGAGATTATTCCCCTACTGTTTTCAACTATTGGGCTGACTTCCTTCCAGTCTTTCTGGGTAGACCCCACTTTCTCTGTGGCTCTATATCTACTCTCTCTAGGCCCAAATATTCATTTGTCACTGGGCAGTTCTTCTGAACAAGGGTCCATTTGAGATCTTGGAAAGGAAAGCACATATACACACGGCATGCACACATGCATTTCCATCTCTAATCAAGCAATGGTAGCTATGAGAATAAGGACCCCATTGCCCAGGATTAACCTGTGATGTTCCAGTAGAATCCAGCAGCTGGGGAAGAGAGTGCTTCCGGCCATCTCGGGAGACCTCCAGAATCCTTGCCCGGGGGTCCCCATTGCGCACCATCAGTTCGTTATATTCTTCAACAGACTCTAGGCGGTGGACACCTCCTGCAATAAAGAAGATGGAAACACAGCTTGATAAGGTATGAGAAGGATCTTAAGAGAAGCCATAGGCCTAAACTTGTTGCGTTTACAAATGCTGCATGATTGCAGAAGGTCTGGAGTCCATGACACCCAAAGGACCAAGTTTACCCAGTCCCTCCACTATGTTCTGCATAAGCCTGTTGGATTCTTAAGTGACCAGACTGGCTATGGGGCAATGCATGTGTTGAGTGAGATGCAGGGTTGGTGGGAACGAGAATAAAGTAGTTAAGAGGTCATCAGCAGATGGTCTTTTAGTGATGGCACATTACTTTAGGGTTGCCATGGTTCCACAGCTGGAGGGATGCTTTTATTCCACATAGTAATGATTTTTTTTTTTTTGAAAGGTGCAGTTGAGACAGATCTTTCTATGTGGACCAGGTTGGCCTGGAGTTTACAATTCTCTTGCCTCCACCTCCTGAATGCTGAAATTACAGTCATGTACCACCATGCCTGGCTTAGTAATGGCTTTCTAAATAAACGTATTATTAAAGTTTATTAAATAGCTTAAATGTGCATTGTGCTGGATAGCTTTAGTGTCAACTTGACACACCTGGGTTGAGGGAGCCTCAATTGGGGAATTTCCTCTATAAGACTGGCCTGTGGCCATGTCTGTTGGGCATCCTCTTGATTGTTGAGTGATGTGGGAGGGCCCAGACTACTGTGGGTGGTACCACCCCCAGGCAGGTGGGCCTGTGTTGCATAAGTAAGCAAGCTGAGCAAGGGCCAGGAGAGCAAGCCACTAAGCAGAGTTCCTTCATGGCCTGTGCTCCAGCTCCTGCCTCTAGGTTCCTGTCCTGAGTTCCTCTCTTGGGCTCCCTGATGGACTGTGACCCAGGAGATGTAAGATAAAATAAACCCTTTCCTCCCCAAGTTGGTATTGGTCAGAGTATTTTGTCACAACAATGGAGAAACAAACTAGAACCTGCACAAATCCTAAGTACACAGGTAAGTAAAATTTCATATGCATTTACCACTAACACCCAGATCAAGAAAGAACATTAACCAGAACCTCAAAAGCCCCCTTGGTGCCGCTGACTACCCTGAACCTAATGATCATGATCTGTGCCTCAAGTGTCATGGATCACTTGTGCCTATTTTTAAACTCTATATAAATTTGTATATACATACATATATATTTATATATATATAAAACGTACATTTTGTGTATATAGCTCCTTGTTCTTACATTCATTTTATTACATTTTAGTTTATTTTGTGTGAAGACTTTTTTAAAAAATATTT
>NW_008329320.1:3324305-3327667 GCF_000622305.1 Nannospalax galili
AGGACGGAAGAGGCTGTCGGATCCCCTGGAACTGGAGTTACAGACAGCTGTTAGCTGCCATGTGGGTGCTGGGATTTGAACCTGAGTCTTCTGCAAGAACAGTCAGTGTTCTTAACCGCTGAGCCATCTCTCCAGCCCTGTGTGTGAAGACTCTTAAGAGAAGCCATAAGCCTAATGTATGTGGGGGCAGGCATGCCATGGTGCACATGTGGAGGAGGTAAGAGGACGGCTTGCATGAATTGGTTCTCGTCTCCCACAATGTGGGTCCTGGAGATTGAACTCAGGTCATCAGGCTTGGCAGCAAGCTTCTTTAACCCATGGAGCCATGTGAGATTTGACCATGTTGTTTGTATGCCAATAGCTTGTTCATTTCCATTTTGTATAACATTTAGTTGTTAAAGCACATACTGTGGTTTATGCATATTATTGTTGAGGGACAATTGGCTTGTTTCTAACTTTAGCTGTGAAACAAGTAGTGTCAATTCTGTTTTGGGCTAGAGGGTAAGAGCCACATAGTACATATAGTACATGTTTTTGTTTATGCCACATTACCCTCCCTCCTTTCCTCCCTCCCTTTCCCCACTAAATATGTAGAAAGCCTTTCTAGCTTCTGGGCCACACACGCACAGCTGTGGGCTACAGTTTACTGATTCCTGACCAAGAATACAGCTATTGTACATTCCACACCTCTCCTACACGTGTAAATCTGCTGGATAACAGATGTGGAGGTGTTGGCTCCTGGCATCTCTTCCCCTGAGGCATTGTGTCACCTGCAGGATGAGCTCTTCCTCCTCCATACCCGCTCTCTGTCAGGCTCTAATGTCAGCCATTCTGGTGACTGTACAGTGCAATCTTACCGTGCTTTTCAATTTGCATTCCACTGATGACTAATGAAATCAAGTTCTTTTCATATATCCATTGGCTGTTTCCTTTTGTAAAGTGCCTGTCTTCTGCCCATTCTTTTATTAGACTTTCTTATTGATTCATAGGAGTTTTTATTTCTTTTAACATATCTGAGATTATGATCTTTGTGTAATCTATGTATTATAAGTATTTTCTCCACATCTGTATCTTATATTGTCTTAATAGTATTTTTTGGCAAAGAAAAAAGTAATAATTTTAGCAGTATAAAGCAGTCATGCAAGGGTATTTTGAGAAGTGTATTGTTAGATGATTGTGTCTTTATGCTGCCATCATAGTGTGTCTACATAAAATAAGACGGAACTCAGCATTTGAGAGGCAGGCAGATCTCTGTGAGTTTAAGGCAAGGCTGATCTATACAGTGAGTTCTAGGCCATCAGCTGCTACATGGTGAGAACTTCTCTCAAGAGATTTAAAAAATAATACAGTGTCTTAGTTCCTTTTCTGGTTGCTGTAATAAAATATTCTGACAGTAGCAACTTATGGGAGAAAGGGTTTATTTCAGCTCACAGGTCCAGGTTCCAGGTCATCCTAGCAGGGAAGTTTCTGGGCAGGAGCTTGAGGGAGCTGGTCAGATCCCATCCATGATCAAAAAGCAGAAAGCACTACATGCATGCATGCCAGTGCTCAGCTCCCTTTCTCCTTTAGTCCAGAGCCCATGAAATGGTGCCACCCACATTCAGGGTGAGTCTTCTCACCATCACTCAATTAAGCAAACCTCTTACAGGCATGCCCACAGGTCAGCCTTCTGAAGACAATTTCTTATCGAGATTCCTTTCCCAGTGGATTATACACTGTGCCAGGTAGACAGTCAAAATTAACCATCACACATAGCCCCAATATCACTACGTGATATAATTATACAGGATCACAGTTGTATATATGGCCGATTGTTGACTAAAACACCATTCTGCAAGCACAACTGTAAATCACCTTTTACCTTTATGGTTGATACTTCTGTGTCCTATTTAAGAAACTTTTGTAGCATTTATACATAATTATTATATATGTATATATACTGTGTGTGTGTTAGAAAACAGGCCTCATGCTTGCTAGGTATACACTCTAACACTGAGCCATGAGCCATAGTCCCAACTTTGTAGTAGTGATTTTATTTTTAAAGACAGGATCTCCTTGTTGGCCCAGCCAGCATGGAATTTAATATGCTGGCCTTGATCTCACAGAGATACACTAGCCTCTGCCTCCTGAATGCTGGGACTAAAGCCACCACATCTGGCTGGTACGTAGAGAATCAGTTTCTCCAAGACTGCAATATTTCATTGATGAGCTACAATTTTCATCTAGGAGTTTCTCTACAAGTTTTTCATGGACTAAGGCATGATAATAGTATATTTAAAAAAGAATATATCAGCACACAATGGAGAAAAGACAGCATCCTCAACAAATGGTGCTGGCAAAACTGGATCTCCACACGTAGAAGAATGAAACTAGAATCCTTATCTTTTACCTTGCACAAAAGTCAACTCCAAATGGATCAAAGACCTCAATGTGAAACTGGAAACCCTGAAACTATTAGAAGAAAACATTGGCAGTAACCTACAAGATATAGGTGTAGGAAAGGACTTTCTAAATCTGACACCAGTTGTTCAGAAATTAAGGTCAACAATCAACAAGTGGGACCTCATTAAACTGAAAAGCTTCTGTACAGTGAATGAAACAATTAAGAAAGTGAAGAAAAAAACCCATAGAGTGGGAAAAAAATCTTCACCAGTGACTTACTGAAAGAGGTTTAACACCCAGAATATATAAAAAAGCAAAGAATCAAGAAAAAAAATGACCCAATTAAAAGATGGGCCCCAATAAAAACACCTTATATACATATATGAAATTCTCAATAAAGTTTTTGTAAAAATTAAAAAAAAGATGGGCTCCAGTCCAACTGGCTAAGATCAAGAGAACAAATGATACCAAACGCTGGAGACGATGTGGAGAAAGGGGGATGCTCATTCACTATTGGTGGGATTACAAACCTGTGCAACCCCTATGGAAAGCAGTGTGGAGAACTCTTGAAAAACTAAAAATAAACCTGCTCTGTGATCTGGTTATACCACTCCTTGGCATATACCCAAAGGATTCATCCTATTACAGAGATACTTGTACAACCATGTTTGTTGCTGCTCTTTTCACAATAGCTAAGAGATAGAAGCAACCTAAGTGCCTGTATTAGTCAGGGTTCTCCAAAGAAACAGAACTGGTAGAATGAATATATATGTATAGAGATTTATCAGCTTAGCTCACAGGATAGAGTCCGAGTAGTCCAACAATGGCTACACCATGTTGGAGAGGCTGAGAATCTGTAGTCGCTCAGTCCACAAGGCTGGATGTCTCAGTAGTCCCAATCTGGCACTGAAGGTCTGACGAATTCCAAAAGATCAGTTAGTCTTCAGTCTACAGCAGCAAGATGAACTCACCAGCGAGAG
>NW_008329320.1:3327920-3340242 GCF_000622305.1 Nannospalax galili
AGCGAGAGAGAAGGCAAGCAGCATGAAGCCTGGTGTTCTCCTCTGCCTTGGCCTTTTATACCAGCTGCCATCAGAAGGTAACACCCACATTTAGGGTGTGTCTTCCAGCTTTAGATGATCCAATCAAGAAGATCTCTTTCATTTCAGTTAATCCCAGATCCAATCAAGTTGACACCCAGGATTAGCCATCACAGTGTCCCTCAACTGATGAGTGGTTAACAAAAATGTGGCATATTTACTAAATGGAATTCTACTCAGCAGCAAAGAAAGATGAGATAATGAAATTTGCAGGTAAATGGATAGATTTAGAAATTGTTATACTAAGTGAAGTAACACAGACTCAGATAAACAAAAGATGTATGTTCTTCCTTATTTGTGAATCCTAGCACCAAATCCTTATAAACAAGTATTCCAGTGACCACTCATTGAAGTAGCTTCTTTGTCAACAGACAGAGATTGTTACAGAATCACACCACTGGTCACACATAGAGATTCTCTGTGAATTGTCCAAGCATAAGTGGCACATCTAGGATGCAACCTCTATACCTAAGACTCACGGAACAAGGAACAAGGGATAAGAGAACACTAATGCAGCTTTCAGTTCTCATCAATGAAGCTCCCTCGTGCAACAGAGGGCCAGGAACACAAAAGGCCACAAATGGCCCAAAAGCAGAGAATAAGAGTCAGCAGAGTATGGGTCCTTGGACAGGACTCCTGTATTGAGGTCCACCCACCCAGGGCTCGGGGACCATTGTGGAAGAGGGGGCAGAAAGATTGTAAGAGCCAGGGAGGAGGTACATGACCATATGGAAACAGTCCTACAGGCACACCCAGGACCCTTCTCATACAAACCTATAGCAATGGTGTCAGCATGTACAAGACCCATGCAAACTTAGGCAGGCAAAAACCCAGTACAGAACTGAGGAAACGAACAGCAAGCCCCAATCTTAGTCGAAGAATTACTGGCAGTTGATTACTGCTGGGTAAGGAAGAGCTGATCTTCTTGAAGAAGAGACTCTAAACAGGCTGACTAAACCCCAGTGGATGAACCTGCACTGAGGGACATCTCAGAACACTAACTTTATATAATAGGCCTTAATACAAATGACAGAATGTATGAACTCCAGTTGGGGGGCGCTATGGAAGGGTGTCAAAGGGGAAGGGGAAGAGGGTATAATGATGATTTTATGTATGAAATATACAAAAATTCAATAAAAAATTTTAATAAAAAAAGAAAATATAAATGAATTTTTAAGAGCGATGTAATTCAGATACAGTTAATGTTCTTTTTTTTTTTTTTTTTTTTTTTTGGCCTTTTTTTGAGACAGGGTTTTCCTGTAGTCCTAGCTAGCCTGGAACTCATTATGTAGACCAGGCTGGCCTTGAACTCACAAAGATCTGCCACCACACCCAGCTCCTGATACAGTTAATGTTTTAAGGGATCACTAAAGGCTTGACTGTGTGAAGTAGGTTTTCAGACATCTGAAATTCTTTAGCATTTTTAAAAAGATCACAAACCTAAGAGACTAACATGGATAAATTAAAAGTACCAAAATTAAAGGAAAGGCCCTGCTGGCAAGAAAGAAATCATGCATCAATGAAGACTGGGGTTAGAATAGCGGAAAAACGTTCCATGAAACGACAGGTGATGTTGCTTTAGTCATTTTGGAGCCAGACTGGGCAAAACCCTCATGGTAATGGCTGGAACCTCACACTCACTTAAATAATTCATAACCTAGTAATTCATGCCAGAGTAATATTTCTTGGCATGCTTACTCATCTGAATAAGATTTATGAGAAGAAAATTCCTTCTGCATTGACAGGGAGGTTCCTGTCATCAACAGGAGAAAAACCACATACGGTAGCTCTATTGATAAAACCTGATACGTGAATACCACAGTGACTCATTCAGGAAAAATAAGAAACAATCATCCAAATTTATAGGATAGACAAGTCAGGAGTTTATCACATTAAAGTCTCCTATATGCAAATGTCTTTAGAATGCAGTTTACAGCACTGAATCAAAGCCCAGCTCCCCAGCTCCTTAAGCCTGTCAATATGTCTCCCAGTCTTATCTCTTCCCACACTGCTCCATCCTGATGTCTGTCTGTCAAAAAAAAAAAAAAAAAAAAAAGGTGTGTCCTCCTCCATCTCCTCTCCTGTCCTACTGTCGTTCCCCCATTCACTCTTGCCAAGCTTTGCTGGATTGAATCATTATTGCCATCAGATTTTATTGTTTCTTTCAAATGGTAGAGGATTAAAAACAGTTGGTTGCCCCAAACTTCTTTCATCATTTTTCCTATTGTCTGGAAAATCTCCCATTCCTCTCCTCCATGTCTAGACCATCGGTCTCCCATTTTCTACTACATCCTGCCAAGGTCTCTGCCCTCCTTTATCCTGCTGCTTCTGAATGCCTCCTCCCAGCACCACAACTCAGAGATACTTCTAGTCACTGTTCCTCATGTATGTGTGTGCCTTATCTAGGCCATCACTGTGTGTACGTGTGGGTTGCCTCTCCTGAGACTAACAGTTCTCAAGCAAGCCTTCCTGCCTGAACCCATTCAAACATTTTTCCCTTTTGGAGAGGGCAGGAGGCAAGAACAATAAGAATGAAAATAAAAATGACCATGACGAACATAACACTAATGACTTCAACAGTAAAAACAGTGCAGCCACTCTGAGGGACGGGCCCACTGCTATCACTCTTTGGAGTGGCAGTGCCAAACACATCCTCTCATTGGTCTTTCAAAATACTGGGTACATAGACGGCTTTCAAATTTACTGGAAGAATGCACATTGGAGCCCTCATTTCACAGATGAAGAAACTGAGGCCCAGAAAACTCAAGGGCAGTCCCAGCTAATATGTGCATGTACTTTCTGACATCACAGATGTGGATAGTGTGAGAAGCTACAAGAAGGTGACATCCCTCTGTGGCATACAATGGCCAGTCCTGGATTGACCATCAGCCAAATGTGTTGCTGGTTCCACATAGTAAATCACACATCAACAAAGTCCCTGAACTACACCAAATCTAGAAAACCTCAGACAAGGTAGGAAACAGAATTCTTTCCATGATCCCCAGGAAGCGAGGGGTGGGAAAAACTGTCTGGAAGGTAGATCGTTTTCTGGGCTCCAACTCAGTGACCTTTGGAATTTCCTTAACTACTCTGATCACATCTATAAAATAAGGAATGTAACTGCAATAGTTTCAAAGGTCCCTGTATCACCTCAAAGCTCCAAGAGCCTCCCAGGGGACTGATTAGAAGGTACAGAACAACTCTGCCAAGACAGCTGACCAGGCCTGTTCTATGATCTTGTGACTTCTGCTCCAGTATCTAAAGGGGTCTCTCCGTCCTTCTGGAGGACTGGAAGCTGTCTCCAGGTGGAAATTCTCATGGAGTCTCTATCGGCCTCCAGTCATTCTTTCCTGCCAGAACTCAATCATTAAGGCCCATTTAAACACAACTCTAATTATTCTTGATTACAAATACAAAATAATTTTGTTAATAGGGCTTAAAAACGATGTACTTGAAGGTCAGATGCTACTATCTTATTTGAGAATGAACTCAGCAGAGGGAAAATGGGGAGGAGGTTTTCTTGGCTGGCAGCACAGAAAATTGTCTTCTGACCTCCATGGCACACATGCAACTGAATACATGTAACATACACATGATAAATAAGAAATAAATAAATAAAATTTGCCTAACCTTTCAAAGTTAGGGTATTACCTCTTTTTAGCAGGCGTGGGAGTAAAAATTGGGGAAGGTTAAAATCCAGCCCAAGGTTGCTAAGTGTTAAAAGCCTGATTCTGTCTCCCATCCCAGATGCCTATCATGAGTGGATAGTCAGGGCTAACTCCTCCTCTAGGCCAGTAGGCACTGTGCCGGAGCCCATGTCCCATTTAGAGACTCATAAAAATGCATTATTATCTTTGTTTTTGAGACAGGATCTTCCTATAGCCCCAGCTGGAATACACTATGTACACTAGGCTCGCCTGAATCCCATAGAGATATGCCAGCCTCTGTCTCCCAAGTATTGAGGTTAAATGGCAGTAATATCTTTAAAAAATTATTTATTTTTATATGTATGATGTGTTGACTGCATGCATGTAAATGCACCCATGTCCTTCAATACCCACAGAGGCCAGAAGGGGGCATTGGATTTCCTGGAACTGGAGTTATGGATGATTGTTAGCGGCACATGGGAGCTGGGAACCAACCCAGGGTCCTCTGCAAGAGCAAACAGTGCTCTTAACCTCTGACCATCCCTCTGGCCCCAGTATCTTTAAAAAATATATTGTTATTTATGTGTATGTATGTGTGGCTGGGTGAGTTAATATGCACTATTCATGGCAGATGCCCATGGAACCTAGAGAGCATTGGATCTCCTGGAACTGGAGTTACAGGTGGTTGTGAGCTGCCTGATGTAGGTGTTAGGAACTGAACCTGGGTCCTCAGCAAGAACTGTAGCTGGTTTAGCTACTAAACCATCTCTCCAGACCCCTTTAATTGCTTTTTTAAATGCAGGAAAAATTGAGCTATTAACAGTAACAGATCATAATGAATCCAGTGTATATTGTGTATATGTATGGTGTATGCATGTGTGTTTGCAAGCATGCTTACGCTTGCATGTGGATGCCAGGTGTCTTCCTCTATTGTTCTATACCATTTATTTATTTTTGCACGTGGTGTGTATGTGTTAGGGAACCAGAGGTCAGTGTTTCTGGTGGTTTCCTCTATTGCTTTCCACATTGCTCTTTTTGTGTGTGGTGTATGTGCACATGTATATAGCTGCTCCTGCCCCTGCACATGCATATGGAGGCCAGAGATCCATGCCAGGTGTCTTCCTTTTTGCTCTCTACCTTTAGTTTTTGGACCAAGGTCTCTCTCTGTACCTGGAGCTTACTGTTTCAGCTGAACTGACTGGTCAGTGAGGCCCTAGGATCTGCCTGTCCCTGCCCCTCCTCCCCAAGTGCTACAGCTTACAGATGTGTGCCATGCCTGGCTTTTACATGGGTGCTGGGGATCTGAACTCAGGTCCCCTCACTTTACCCACTTGAGTCATCTCTCTAGTCTTCAGTGCGTATCTTTGTATCAATACAACCATGAAATTTTATTTTTATGGAAAAAAGCACTCTTTAAGGCAGAAGTGCTGAGGATGCATGAAAGTCATCTGTGTCTCTTATCCTCTCCCTCAGAGCAATCTGGGTTCTCTAAGGAAGTGCCCGGGAAGCATAAAATATGGAATCTATCTGTTCTGAGAGCTACAACCCCATCTTCCACTTCTCCTGCTTAGCTGAGATGCAAATTTGATATGAGATAAAGTTCCCCTGTCACTTTTTTCTGGTTGGCTAAAAGTTTGGGGGGAAGTATGTGTTGAGAATATGGGCCCCCAGAGATTCCACACTGAAAGGGTCACCTGAAATCCCATTCAGACAAATGAGTCAAACATTCAGAAAACTGAAGTTTCAACAGAAACACACAGACATGTTGACATTCTCTTGGTTATGGTTCAAATAAAAACATGCACTGGGTTAGGCAAGGCTTAATGGAGCTGCTATGCCAGGACATGCCTCAGCTGAGGAAAAACAACTTTGAGATTTTAAGCAGATAAAGGCTCATCTCACTAGATGTGGTGGTGCAAGCCTATAAATTCTGCTCTCAGGAGGATGAGGCAGGAGGATCATGATTTCCAGGCTGGCCTGGGACACACAGTGCGTTGAAGGCCAACCTGGGCCATGCCATCCCCAGTGTTCATCCTGTTAAAGGGGTCACCTCTCTGCTCCTGAGGCTGCAAGCTTGTCTCCAGGCTGCACAGGCAGAATTCCCACTTACCTGAGAGACGGCTCTTGAGTTTCATTTTACTGCTGCCCTGTTTGGGACTGTCTAAGTTCCCCTTGGCTTCCTCAGTGCTGCCCACATCCTGGGACTCTTCTGATCCCGGCATCTGAAATACAGAGCACAGAGCTGATGGGAGAGGCTAGGCCTCTGAGAAGTTACCTTAGCAAGGCTGGAGGAGCAGCAAGAAGTCATGTGAGAAAAGGTGTCACAGGATCAGCACCCAGCCCTGCAGATAACCGGTGTGCTGCGTGGGGCAAGTGTCTCCTCAGGAGCTCTTCCTTGCAGCACAGCACCAGGGAGGCTTCAGACTGTAAGGAACCCCTGAGGCTCTTTCCACACTCATTCTACCTGGAAGGAAACTAGTTGGTTAAGATCACCTCAGAGTAGTCAGCCAGGGGCAAAGCCAGATTGAGAGTCCAGGTCTCTTGGCTTATGGCTCAATGCTTTTGGTATGATGCAAACTGCAACAAATATTAAATCAGAAATTTATTTTTTATTATATTATATTATTTTTTAATTGAATTTTTGTGACTTTCATATATCTTGATCAATTTTAGATCCCCCCTCCCCTGTCTGCATCCCCCAGCACCTCCACTGGATTTCATGCATTCTGTCATATATATTAAGGCCTGCTGAGCCAAGTTGTGTCCCCTAAATGTCCCTTGTTGTGTGTCCATCTACTGAAGCTTGGTCAACCTATCTAGTGTCACTCCCTCCCTCACCTAGTAGTCACTGGTTACCAATAGTTTCTCAGCTAAGGTTGGTGCTTCGTTCCAATTTCCCCCCTTCTATGCTGGGATTTTGTTTGAGTCTGCATGATTCTTGTGCATGCTGTCACATTGCTATAAATTTGTATGAGCAAGTTCCCAGCTGCCTGGAAAACTTTCCTTGTGATCGCCCATCACTCCTGGCTCTTATAATCTTTCCACCCCCTCTTCCGCAATGGTCTCTGAGCCCTGGGTGGCAGAGTTAAATCAGAAATTTAAACTAAGTTCTAAGGTAAAATACACTAAAACTTTGAGTTCATGCAATGACAGGAATATGTTCTGAGAAATGTGGTTTTAGGTGGTTTTGCTGTTATGGGAACACCACAGAGGGTACTCTCCCAGACCTGGATGATTTAGGTCAGTCACTAGGGAAGGCCTTGGGATAGTGATAAATTTGAGATCCACAAGGCACACTATTTTTTTCTTTCTTTCTTTTTGAGACAGGGTCTCTCTGTAGCCCCAGCTGGCCTGGAACTCACCATGTAGATCAGGGTGGACTTGAACTCTCACAGATCTGCCTACCTCTGCTGGGATTAAAGGTGTGAGCCACCATGCCTGGCCTTAAGGCACACTATTTTACAGTAATCTTTTAAGATGAATACAAGGAGTTAATTCTGAAATGATAAAAGCAAACTAAAGCTGGCATAGCAGTGCATGCCTTTGATCCCAGCACTGGGGAGGCAGAAGTACTTGGATCTCTGTGAGAGTCTGGCCAGCCTGCGAAGGTCTACGTGTAAGATTCTGTCTCAAACAAGAACGAAAAAGCATACTATAGTAAATATATAAATGAGTAATGAAGCCACTTACTGTCAAACATTATGAAATGTATATAACTGCATATGTTGTATTTCTTCTGTTTTTTCAATATAGATTAATTTAATTTATTTAAAAATATTTTTATTATCTTATGTGTATGAATGTAGTGCTTGCACAATATAAGTGCATCCGTGTTGTGCAATGCCCAAGGAGGTCAGAAGAGGGCGTCAGATCTCCTGGAACTGGAGTCATGGACAGTTAGCGGCCCTGTGGGTGCTGGTAACCGAAGCCGAGTTCTCTGCAAGAGCAGTCATTAACCGCTTAGCCATCTCTCCATCCCCCTCAATATATATTTTTTATTGAATTTTTGTGTATTTCATATATTACATCTTAATCATATTTAGACCTCCTCCCAAGGCCTATGCAAACTCAAACCAGACATATGCTGTTGCTGTATTTTTATGTTACTAGTGTTTATGCTAGGTAGCATCACCAACTTGTTGTACTACAATGTCACTAAGTTGGGAGTTTTTCAGCTCCATTATAATCTTATGGGGACCACCATTGCATACATAACCCATGTGACATATAACTGAAATGTTATATGTCACATGAATATGTCTCCTTCAGTCATCCTAGTGAGTCTGAATTAAACATAGGTTCTGCAGAGGAGACAGCCTATGTAGGTCATATGTTTGGTTGGCATCAGACCTCAGGAGGTGATGCAGAGAAGACCATTCCAAAGCTCACAGTGTCCTGCATCCCAGGCCATGCTAAAGAGTACACTATTAGATTGAAAAAGGAAACTTTAGTGTTTGAGGGTATTTGTTAAAAACTAGAAGTGGGAGGGGAATGGGGAGATGACTCAGTTGGTAAGTGCCTCCCTTGCAGGAGGACCTGAGTTTGAATCTCCAGAACCCATGTAAACAGCTGAAGAGTAGTGGCCCAGGTCTGTAACTCCAGCCTGCTACAGGCAGCAGGGTTTGTATGGGGGTATTACAGAGACAGGCAGATTCCTGGAACTCTGAGAAATCCTGTCTCAAAAAATAAGGTGAAAGCGTTGGAGAGATGGCTCAGTGGTTAAGAGCACTTTATGCACTTCCAGAGGAGCCAAGTTCAGTTCTATATTTTTTTAATTAAAAAAAATTTTTTGGCCTTTTTGAGACAGGGTCTCCCTGTAGCTCCAGCTGGTCTGGAACTCACTATGTAGAGCAGTCTGGTCTTGAACTCACAGAGATCTACCTGCCTCTGCTTCCTGAGTGCTGGGATTAAAGGGGTGCCACCACCCACACTCACCACACAAGTGCACCCAAGTTCAGGTCTTAATACCCATGTATTAGAAGTAGCTCACAACCACCTGTAACTCTAGCTCCAGGGACTCTGACACCCTCTTCTGGCCTCTGTGGGCACCTTCACAAAGGAGTAAACACTCATAAAGACATACAGACATCTACATAAGCAAAAATTCTTGAAAAGAGCTAAGGTGGAGAGAAATTGAGGAAGACCTCTGACTGCCACATGCATGCCCACATACACACACCTACATGAACATGTACAAAGCCCCCCAAAATTCTGGGATGGGTAAATTTACATGTGCCAAACTTATGAAATCTATCAAATAATATATTCTTTGAAATTTAAATTTCCTTTCAGGTTCTGAGGGAAAAAACTGTATTTAAATAGGCAAGCTTCACAGTAAGGAATGTATAAAAGCTTGCACAGGACATAAACATATCGAATTCTGTGTATAAAATTTAAAAAGTAACCAGAGTTGTCTCTCAAATAACTTCTTTTATGAGGTGATTATTTATATAAGTTTTATATGTAATCTGTAAGTTTGAAAATTCCCCCTTCTTCTATTTTTTGAGATAATGTTTCCCTGTAGCCCCAGCTGGCCTGGAACTAGCTACATAGACCAGGCTAGCTGAGATTAAAGGCATGCCTTTCTTCCCTAGGCTCAAGTATCTTCCCAGATAAGGATGAGGAATAAAGGGTCTGAAAATGAAGAGGCATGGGCAAAATTCTAGAAGGGGTGCTGGGAAGGAGCATAAACCCTGACATAGCACAGATAACAAAACTGGCTTGCTATGTTACAATGTCAGGGTTAAACTATGAAGAAAGGGTAAGAGCGGGTTCTGAGGACAGTTTTACAGCTTCTCCAGAGGGATGCCTTTGCCAACCTCAAAGGAATCCATGCAAACCCAGTGAAAAAGAACCATCTGTGCCATTTGCAGCCAGGAGCCATGCAAACAGGAGTCATCTAGAGAGATTAAAAACTTCATGGAAGGGGCTGGAAAGATGGTGCAGTGGCTAAGAGCACTGCCTGCTCTTCCAGAGGACCAGGTTTGGCTCTCAGCACCCACATGGCTGGTAACAACCATCCCTAACTCCAGTTCCAGGGGATCCAATGCCTTCTTCTGACCTCCATGGGCATTGCACAACATGGATGTGTTTATATACATACAGGCAAAACACTCATACACATAAAATAAAAATAAACTAAAAATAGTAATGTACCCATTTGACAGATGAGAAAAGAAAACTGAGACTCTTTCATTTTTAACATTTGAGATCTACAACAGATTATATGTGAGGAAGATAGAATACAAAATGAGTGCTGACCACATGCACTCTGTCAGATCTAAAGATGCAAAGAGAAATGCAATGAACTCTCTCATTTTCAGAAGCTGAGGGAGGTGATTTAAAAGAATCGATCACAGCCTTAAAGATCAATGTTTTCTTTTTTCTCTTAACCCCCCTCCCCCCGCACTGTACCAATGATGAAATGATACTTAGCTTCTATAATTTACAAGTTGTCAGCAGGATGAAGAAATCTTATGGTACAGTCTAGGTAGAACACCAAGAATGGACCTAGATACACTGTTAAGCCTTGCAAAGGGTACGAAGTTGAAATCAAGGCTTACTTCAGAATCATCTGGAAGTGACATGGTACAGGTATGTTAGTCCATTTCATGTTGTCATAACAGAAGACCAGAGTGGTCATTTATAAAGAAAAGAATTCTAGCATTCTAGCTGGGCTTAAGAGCATGTGCCTATAAAATCCCTGCACCCCTGAGGCGGAGGAAAGGAGGATCTGGATTTAAAGGTCACTTTCAGTGATATGGTGAGTTTGAGGCCAGCCTGGGTTGGTTACATCAGACCCTACTTCAAAAACAAACTTTAAAAAGAAATTCAAGGAAAAAGAAAGCTATTTCTTACAGTTCTAGATGCTGGGAAATCTAGTGTTAAGGTATCAGTACCCAGTGAGGGCCTTTTGCTACATCACCCCATGGTAGAAGACGGAAAGGCAAGAGATCACACAAGAGTATGAAGTCTAATCCTATAAAACAGCCTCCTGAAATGGTGACTTGAGTCCATTCATGAGGGCTTAATTGACACTTATTAGGTTCCCTCCCAACTCTTTACTGGGGATTAAGTTTCCAATACATGATCTTATTCAAACCATAGCAATATGGTTCTGAATTTGAATAGGATCATTTCTTCTCCTAACAGAAAACTGGTTTGTCACATTATTTGGTGTAGGATGCAATGAACAGGAAGTGGACTGCGTAGACACATTAGCTCCAGATCCTAGCAGGAAGCAGCCATGTACCAAGTGTAATTTTGATTACAATGAGCCTTCCCTAAATCTTGGGCTATTGTGTGAAAATGTCCACTTTTTAAGAGAATCCCTTAGCTACATGTGTGTATTTCCCTCTTCAACTGAGCAGAACAAATGGGACTGTTCTGAAAACGACATTTTAGCTGTTCTAAAAGGAAAGTTTCAGGAAGTTCTCCTGAAAGGCCATCAGTTCAGTGAAACAGTTGATAGGCTTTACATGCATGAGCAGTTTCTAATTCATGTAAGACAATGCCATTATATTCTTGGACTCTAGTAGAATTTACCAATTGCTCTAATCCCCCTGGTAGAGTTGGTTTTTTTTTTGTTTGTTTTTTGTTTTGCATCTATTTGTATCCTACAACCTATGAAATTCTCTCTCAGTGAAGAAGCTTTAACTTCTGGTTTTGCAGTGAGGTGGTAGGCAGAGCAGTTAAGAATCCAGCTGTGAGGCACAAATGCAGGTTGTGACATTTTATTAGTAATTCAGGTACACGAATCAACTGATGAGCACCAACGTCCTCATCTGAGATACAAGTCTATGTTGAAGAATTAAACTATATAGACTTCTGATTCATGAAGGCAGCCTTCCTTCTTGAAACCACAGTAACAAGACAAGGAAGCGGGGAGAAAGAGAGAGAATGAGAATGTGAATGAATATGCAAATATTCTGGAAACCAATACGCAATTGAATGTGCAGGAATGGATCTGATCTATACGTAAGGCTAAATAAAAACTAGAGAAAACTGAACAGCAACCCAGTTTGCACAGAGAACACCCCCCTCCCCTAAACCTCTTGTTGCCCACAGAGGACCTCTCGCAATGGATGTGAAGGGAAGACTATGTAATAGGGGTACGAGTAATAGTCGAAAAGTCAAAGTGATGGCTGCAGGCATCCATTATGGACTGATTCTGGGGGAGATTCTTGAGGGTAAGGAATGACTAAGCCAAACTTTGGTGTGCATCCAAGTCACCAGGAGAGCTCCCACAGTCCTGAAAGGCCCAGGCTGAAGGAAGCAGGATAGGGCCGGCCTCTGGAATCCCCCCTACATCAAATGGAGGCAGCGTGGGAAGGAGGAGCTGGACTGAGCTGCAGTGTCCTCACTTTTCCTGCTCCTTCACCCCTCCAAGTTCACTCCTGAGACACAGAGTAAGAAAACAGGAGCATCTAGGATGCACCAGAGAAGTCCATCAGACAAAAAGGAGGGGAGGTCATTAGCATGCTCCTCTCTAAGAAAATGTGTATTTTCAGGCGCATGCCTTTAATCCCAGCACTCGGGAGGCAGGGGCAGGCGGATCTTTGTGAGTTCAAGGCCAGCCTGGTCTACATAGTGAGTTC
>NW_008329320.1:3340871-3349179 GCF_000622305.1 Nannospalax galili
AAAAAAAAAAAAAAAAAGAATATGTGCATTTTCATCAGCACTTATGGAAACTGGTCCTACTCAATACATGGACTACACACAGCATAGGAAGTGTGTGCCATGTACTATGGGTGACAACATATATTGTGCCCATAACACATTAGCAGAGCTTTTGGTGCCTGAGGCTGTCCCTTCATTATGGTAAGTGGAAGTAACTGCATTTAGTTTTAAAGGGTAAGATTACTTTGTAATAGTCATTATGAGGATTCAGTGAGCTCATATTTGAGAACACTGGCAGGAATCCCAGGGGTAGAGGGAAAGTTTAATTGAAAAAACCGAACAAAACACACTGCTCAGGACTCCCCTTCCCCAGGTTGGTCTCAGGGTGTCTCTGGATTTGGTGGCTCAAAGCATAAATAATTAAAAAAAAAAAAAACCTACTTGAGGACTGGTAGTATGCTTATTTGTGGAGCACTTACTTGCCTAGCAATGTCCTGGGTTCCAACTCCAGAACCCCCAAAATACAAAGAGCAACACCAGAGAGTAAAGAAAGGGGTCCCAGGTCCATAAAACCACGAGACGTGTGATATCTGAAGTACAGATGAAGAACTTTAGTAAGAGGCTTTGGGAGAGGTGAAAGAGGAGGGATCAGACTTGAAGGTGATTGGGGAAAAAGATCAGACGCTAACAAAAAACTGCTTGACTGAATTTTAACGGGATGTAGTAATTGCTGTTGTCCTCATGGAAGTGGCTTGAGAAATACATGAAGTTAGAACTCCGAAGGTGGTAAACATGGTGGCAAGAGCTGGCTGGAAGCCTCTAGGGCAGAACCTCATGCTGGTGACTGGAGAATATTTCCTTGATGAGAGTGGCTGGCTCCCAACTGATGGAAACAGTCAAAATGTTTTTAACAGTGGATACTTTATCAAGCAGAAGGCTCACTGATTTCTTCTCCTATGCAATGAAAGAAACTAGATTAGTATTTTAGAAACAAAGGATCTAAGTTAAAAAGCAAAGGGACAGATGATGTTTTTGAAAAGGCATCCAAATTTGGGCAAAGCAGGGCTGTGAAAGAAGAACAGAAATTGATTTAAGCAGCAGGTAAAGGGGAATTCAGGGGAATTGTCTCCAAAGGGGAAGGATATGAAACACCAGAGGCATGTCCAATTACTGGCCAAACACATGGAGAAAGCAGGGCTACTCAACCCCTGGAACACTTGAGTCCTGCGGCTAGATGACTCTCAAGGACCAGGTGGTACCAGAGGCATTAGGTGCGCTTTAGGACCATGAAGAACATGTATAGTTCAGGAATCTATCTGCAGAGCATGCATGAATAGATCTGTTTTCTTAGCTGAGCAGATGGGGGAGGAGAGATGTTGTGTCTTCATTCTCACACTTCTAGGCCCAGAGGCAGTAAGTAGACATGGAAAATGTGGCTCAGAACTGAAAATTCCTGGTCCTCACAACTTGGAGGATCTATCAGACGCACAGTCCACACTCAATGCAGTAACCCAGAGGAGCAGATGCTTTAGTTTCAAAGTTTCATCATCAACTTTTCTTTATGGATATTACTGAATCTCTGTTCTAACCAACTGGGAGATAGTTTTCCATGAGTTGCTTACATTCTTGTAAACTTGCAAACAGAGGCAGAGATTGGGTTTTACTGTGTGTGAACAGAATTGGAATTGGAGATAGTGTCCCAGGAGGAAGATATAGTTTTGTTTACTGTGAAGTAAAAGAAAGAGAATACCTCTGTCTAGAGCAAAGGCTAGTCAGGCTTGCTCCTAGCCCATCATAAAAGATTATAGTTGCCTACGCTTAGGGTTCCTCACCTGTGATGCAAATCCACTGTGTGCACATCTCCCTGAACCTTCTGCACCACTACCACAGTATTTAAAGAAAGGGCAAGGGACCGTGAAGCTCTGACTGGGACTGAATCCTACACCAAGATTAGAGAAAGTCAAAATCCAGCTGTTGCGCCTTTCAGTGGGAGACATTGTCTCTGACCTGAAGTCTCACTTGTTCTGCCAGAAGATACTTTCAAACTAGAGCATGAAATTTCAAACTTTGTAACAGTTCTTGAAATTGGCTTTGGAAAAATTAAAGAATGTGAAGGCCTGAGCTCTGATCTGAAGTCAAATCAGTGCTGGAATGGGAGGCCTCAGTTCCCTGGGAACCTGAAAGTTCTTGATCTGAAGTTATTCTTATCATGAGACTGACTGTTCCTTGAACCCTATTAAAGGTACATAAGTAAGCTTGTATAATAAAGCTACAAAGATAGATAAGATCCCCAAAAGGGCTGAGCTCTGGGAACTTGAAGATATTGTAAAGGTCAGGAAGGTACTGCGAATGTCAGAATGAGATAATTTGGCTTGAGAAGAACATTTCTCTTCCTCTTGTATTATTATAAATAAGGTTGCTTCTTAGAATAAAGCATGCACTGGTTCACACTCCACTGCATCCCCTGCATCCTGATTTCTTCTGCGCCTATACCTCGGAGTCCCCAAGCCCATCAGGCTTGAATTGTGGACACTGAACTATGACAGCTGGTGCCCGAACAGGGACCCTGACATTGCACCCAGAGGAGGTGTGGAGGATAGAGTTGTAGTTCAAGTAAGTAAAAAGTCACCCAGAGGAGGTGGCAGAGTCTTGGCCAAGTAAGTAGAAAGTCATCCAGAAGAGGTGGCGGATATTTTGACTGGCTGGCACCAGTTGGTTTATATAAGTAAAAATTATTTTTAATAAGTAAAAATTATGGGACAAGGTAAGTCTACTCCTTTCGTTTCTTTAATTCATCATATTCTTCGTAGTATTGGTGCACAAGTTTCTAAAAAACAGATAATTGTGTGCAAATAGTTGTAGAGTTTAATTCATGGTTTCCTGATACAGGAACTTTAGATTTAGAAGTCTGGGACAGAGTCAGAACAAATGTGGAAAAGGCATTTCAGACAGGAGAAACAATACCACTTCATTTTTGGTCTGTGTGGGCACTCATCAGAACAGCTATTATACTAATTAATCGAGGTCCAAATAGTTTGTCACCAACTCAGGTTTTTTGTACTTCTAATGAAACAGTTAATCTCTATGATGTTCCTGAGGAGTTAAAAAATAAAGTTGTTAAGGAGATTCAAGAGGCTACTTCTTTAGAGCCTTCTGTAGATATTTCTGCAGGGAAGGAGCCTTTAGTTCCTCCTTATCCAGCCCCATGCCTCTCATGTCCAGATGACACTGAGGACTCCTTAGATTCTGATGAGGACTCAGTTATGGCTCGATATATGAGAAAGAAATTAAAGAGACTGGTTGTGGCTAAACCCAAAGTAAGAGTGAAACCTAAATGAAGGTTGAGAGTAACAGCGGCTCTTGCAAAATTATTGGTTCAAACTTCTGAATCTGATTCTGACTCTGAAATTATTATACCAAAAGCCGCATTTCCAATTATTCGATATCCCCCTGATAATGGACCTGCATGACCACCTACTTATGAAGGTATAGATCTAGATCATATCACTAAGGTTTGCAAGGCAGTAACACTATATGGTGCACAGTCACCTTATGTGAAAGAAATTCTTCTAGGTCTGGCTAATCATTATGGGAATCTTGCTCCTGAGGATTGGAAAATTCTGGGTAGATCATTGTTGAAACCATCAGAGTATATTCAGTGGACTATGTGGTATTATGACCTTGCTGCCTCACAAGCTAGGGATAATGTTGCTTCTACTGATGCACAAATTAGAGCTATTACTTATCCTATGCTAACGGGAACAGGAGCTTATGATGTGCCTGCCCAACAGGTTAATGCACCTGCATGCTCAACTTCAGATCTGCCTTGAAGCTTGGGATCGTATACAACCTGAGGGAGAAAAGCACAGTCTATGGCTTAAAATTATTCAGGGATCTCAGGAGCCATATGTAGAATTTTTGGCTTGCCTTCAAAAGGCTGTGGAGCCCTCTGTGCCTGGGGTTGCTGTGCAAGAAGCAATAGTAAAGGTTATGGCTTATGAAAATGCAAATGAGGATTGCCAAAGAGCTATTTTACCTATAAAAGAGACAGGTGATATTATGGGATATGCTCGAGCCTGTCGTAATGTTCAGTATGAAACTAGAAAGATGCAACTTTTTGCTCAAACTTTGGCAGCTTCTATAAATCCACAAAAGGGGATAGTTAAATCGAAAGTAAAATGTTTCGGTTGTGGTACTGAGGGGCATAAGAAACAGCAGTGCCCTAAGGCACCATCCTGGTCACCTGGTAAGTGTCCCCACTGTTGTTGTGGTGTGCATTGAGCTAGAGACTGTAGATCTAGGACAGATATTGATGGTAATTTCTTAAGAAATAATAAGCTTCTTCTGACGTCTGGACTACAACGTTCGGGAAACGAGGTTCGGGGCCTTCCCCGAGGCCCCTCACAAATGATCGGGGGCACCCAACCATCTTTTCCCTCAACCCTGCAACCGCAGGCAGCGCAGCCATGGACCTTCCCTCAGCCATAACTATAACATTAACACCTACGGGTATTTATGGCCCATTGCCTACAGGAACTTGGGGGTTGCTAATTGGATGATCAAGCTTAACGGCTAAGGGGGTTATAGTAAGCCCAGGAATTGATTCTGATTTTGAAGGTGAAATTCAAATTTTGATTACTACCAATAGCTCATATCCTATTACAATAGGGGATAAGATTGCCCAGTTGATTCTTCTTCCTTTTATACCTATAGGATCCTCTTCTAAAAAGTGGATTGGAGGATTTGGAAGTACCAGTCCTATTTTAGGCTATGATGTTGCAAGCACAACAGCCTCACATTAATTTTAAAATTCATGATAGATCTTTTAAGGGTCTGATTGATCTCTGACATTACTATTATTTAAAAAGATGACTGGCCGTCTAATTGGAATACTCAAATTATGAAATGTGATATCGAAGGAGTTGGAGCTCGGCCAGTATCAGTAGTTAATGTTAGTGTAGAATATAAAACAATTTCCAGTATGGATGGACAAATGGCTGTTGTTAAACCTTATGTACTAGAACTTCCAGTAAACATTATAGGTAGGGATGTGTTAGAACAATGGGGAGCATATCTGGTAGTTCCATAATAATGTTAAATATAATGTCTCTGTAAATAATGTTAAATATATGGTAACAGTTTAAATACAGGATATTTTGGCCAGCAACAGTTTAAATACCGGGCACACAACAGTTTAAATACTTTATCAGAAGAAAAGCTGCAAGCAGCTGAGCATTTGTTGAATGAACAACTAAAAAAAGGCCACATTGAGCCTTCAGTATCGCCATGGAATTCACCTATCTTTGTCATCAAAAAGAAATCAGGAAAATGGCGATTGCTCACTGATTTGCGAGCTGTTAATGCTTCAGTGCATCCTATGGGAGCATTGCAGCCAGGGTTACCTCAACCTAGTATGATTCCTAGAGATTGGAAGTTACTTATTATAGATTTGAAAGATTATTTCTTCACTATTCCTTTACATAAAGATGATTGTCCAAGGTTTGCTTTTCTCTACCTTATGTTAATCTACAGGGACCTCATCGACGATTTCAATGGAAAGTGTTGCCTCAGGGTATGATGAATTCTCCAACTATATGTCAGATGTGTCAGATGTATGTTGCTCAAGCTCTATTGGGTTTACGTAAACAATTTCCTTCTATAATGATTATACATTATATGGATGATATATTATTTGCTACCAAAGATGATCAATTGATCAACAATTTGCTTCATATAGTTACTGCACATCTTGCTGAGTATGGATTAACTATAGCAGAGGATAAAATACAAAGAGAAGAACCTTATCCTTATTTAGGGTATGTTCTTAAATGACAATGCATATATCCACAATTGGCAAAATTCGATTAGAAAATTTAAGAACATTAAATGATTTTCAAAGACTTTTAGGGGACATTAATTGGTTTCATCCTGTACTTGGTATTCCCACCTACTTATAAATTACATAATTTATTTCAAACTCTTCAGGGTGATCCTGCCCTTGATAGTCCTAGAGAATTAACACAATTAGCAAAACAAGAGCTTGAATATGTTGAATTTGCCATAAAAAATAAATTTCTAGAACGGGTAGATATTAGTAAACCTATTGATTTGGTGGTTCTATCTACTCTCCATTATCTTACTGCAGTGTTGGCTCAAGATGAGAATCCTTTAGAATGGATAAATACTAAACACACATTTCCAAAAACTCTCATTAAATCTGAGGAATTGCTTGCTACATTAATTTTGCAAGGTTGTAATAGGAGTGTTGCTCTAAGTGGAACATATATACGTGCTATTTATATTTCTATACCTCAAGATTATTTTCAGTTCTTGCTTGCACGAACTGATGCATTACAAATAGCCTTGGCAGAATCTGTAGGACCAATACATTATAATAAACCTGCTGGCGCTTTTTGGCAGTTTCTTCAAACTCATCCCTTTGTTGTGAATTCGATTATAGCTGAAGTACCCATTGCTAATGCAATTACTGTTTTTATTGATGGAACAAAATCAGGTAAAACGAATTACAAGCAGCTGTATATGCTCTTCAATATTTTCCTCAAGCTTGTAATTTAATTACTGACTCTGCATATGTTAGTTACGTGCTTAAGAATATCTTTTCTGCAGTAATTTCTCAGGTTAAAGGACCATTAGATACTCTCTTTACTTCTGTACAACAATTTACTAAGGCAGCATGTTAACCCTCTGTACGTCATGCATATACGTTCTCATAGTAATCTTCCTGGACCACTCACAGAAGGCAACGCTAGAGTTGATCTTTTGGTCTCTTTTGTTGATGCACAGGTTGATCATGATGCTAGACACACTAATGCTGGATTTTTACATAATTATAAAATACCTTATAGACAAGCACAACAAATTATTAGACGGTGTTCAGTGTGTCGTCCTTTACATCTTCGAACACTGCCCACTGGAGTTAATCCTCATGGTCAACAATCTAATGATTTATGGCAAATGGATGTCACTCATGTGCCTGCTTTCGGACGGTTGCAATATTTATATGTTACTATAGATACTTATTCTAAGTTTGTTTGGGCTACTCCTCTTACTGGAGAAACTATTAATCATAGTATTGAACATTTGTTGGCCTGCTTTGTTGTTATGGGCATTCCAACCACCCTTAAAACAGATAACGCTCCTGCTTATACCAGCAGGTGATTTAGAAAATTTCTGGAATTCCATTAGATTAATCACATAACTGGAATTGAATATAATCCTCAAGGACAAGCTATAATAGAATGTACTACTGGATATATTAAATTGTATATTAAAAAATTAAAAGGAAGGAATTATACACCAGATTACGAGGAATTTAGAACCTTAGGATGTAAGAATCATAAATTATTAACATATGAAATATTGTTCATTATTAACTTCTTAAATCTGCCCCAAGGAGAAGTCTTATCTCATGCGGATAAGCATTTTTTACAGGAATCAATCCCATCAGATCCAGTGGAAGTTTGGATTAAGCCAGGAGAATCCCAAGATTGGGTACCAGGAAAGTTACTGATACCAGGCAAAGAGTATGGTTTTGTCTCTACAGGAAATGGAGTCTCCTTCTGGCATCCCGGCCGATGGATCTGTTTGCGGACCTCAACCAATGAAGACGGCAGTACGGCGCAAAAAGGATCGGGAGATGCCACTCCAAACAATGGTGGCATTATCGCTGACCAGTAAACATCGTCACCAGAAAAGGTTATCACCTTCCACTTGGGGTCAATTGAACGCCTTGACTTCTAAGGCTAGGTCTGTGGTTAATCATACAGGAAAAGAGCTTACCCCAGAACATCTACTCTTAGCTATGTGTGCTTTGATTACCTGCACTTCTGCTCCTGAAACTGAGGCCTCCCGTTCCATCACTGAGTTGACTTCAAACCAGAGCTCGGGCCTTCACAAAAGAAAGTTTCAGGAACCAAGATTTTGTCTAGGACAACTACTACCTACGGGTTGGAGTTTGGCTCGTTTTTCTTTCTTTTTTTAATATTTACTATTATTATTAAAACAGTGGCTCATTTTTCTAAATGTCAAAGGTGCAGGGCCAATAATGTGATACAGTTACAGATTCTTGTTCATTTACATGTGACTAAAAAGTAAAGTACTTGTGAGATTTTCTGTTGAACAAATTCAACTTTCTTGAAGTTGAAGAAACCACATTTGAATGTTCCAGTGGAAGCAGTCTAGGCTACAGATACTGAAAACAAAAAAACAAAAACAAGACCAATCTTTTTTGGCACCCAGCATCAAGAATCTCATTAGCAAAGACGGAGCAAAACAAGAAATAGGAGAGATCAAAGAGGACCATTAAACG
>NW_008329320.1:3349320-3399508 GCF_000622305.1 Nannospalax galili
GAAACTCACTATGGAGACCAGGCTGGCCTCGAACTCACAGAGATCCACCTGCCTCTGCCTCCTGAGTGCTGGGACTAAAGGTGTCCACCACCACTCCTCGCTTATAAAAAAAAATTTATTAATTATTTTATATGTATGAATGTTTTGCTTGCATGTATGTACGTGCACCCATGTTGTGCAATGCCCATGGAAGACAGAAGAGGGCATTAGATCCCCTGGAACTGGTGTTACAAATAGTTGTTAGCCACCATGTGAGTGCCAGGGATTGAACCCAGGTCCCCTGCAAGAGTAGCCAGTGCTCTTAACTGCTGACCCATCTCTCCAGCCCCAATTAATTAGATTTTTAAACTCTGGATTACAACTTGCAAAAGGAGATTTAGATTTATTGGCACTTACTTGATCATAACTAGTATGTTGACCTTTAATCTTACTGTGGGACCTCTGAAAAATCACTTTTGGATAAGACACACCATGGGCACCAAGTTTTAGTTTCTGGTAAAATTTAGCCTTCTGGGAGTATGGAAACTGTTGTTACCCATGGGTTGGCCACTTGGGTCCAAGCTAAAAGCCTATTACTTAGGCATGTCCTGTAGATGCTGTTCAGAGCATTTATGAGATCTCTTTGAACATGTGACTCATATAATGTTTAGCTCATGAGCATCATCTGTCTTCCTCAGCTGGCTCTTGAGGCTTCACAAACAAACCTTGCACAGTGTGGCTTTTATCGCCAACTGTTTCCATTACACAAGCATATCTAGTCCTAGGAACACCTCAGGAGGAATGACTGCACCCAGTTCATGCTGTGTTTTTATCATTCCCAGCACTTGAAAAAAAAATAATCCACAGATGTGACAGATGACATCCCAGCTCCGATCCCCAGGAAGCTCGGTTGGCTCATCCCCTGGTCAGGGTCCACAGGATGGGCACTGTGATTTCCCCTTTCATGCTTCAGAATCACAGTAAGATGATTTTTAGGCTGCCAAAGGAAGCTCATTTTCCAAATCTCTGGGGCAGATGTGTGAGTGACCAAAAGAGAACCAGATGGCCATCTGAGAGGCCAGGGCTGGAAATGAATAACCATTCATACAGAGGAAATCAGAGCAACACTACATCAGCACCAAGTGGCAAGGAGCCCATGAGCTGCACGCAGATATTAGAACAGGATTCTCTGCTGGACCATTGCTTTCCCACCAAGAGAGTAACTCCAGAATGAAGAAGAAAACAGTAAACGTGGAGTCAAACCTGTCACCCTTGTGTGTTCTGGTACACTTTGAGCATGGAGAGTGTGCACAGCTCAAAGGCACTCAGGTGTGGGGGCGGGGGGCTGTAACTGATGTTGGTGGAGACATTCAGGCTGAGGCCCTACAAATGAAATAATATTGCCCTTGTTCTGTATGAGCCTGTTTCAGTTTCCTCCCATTCATCATTTCCTTTAAAACCTGAATGGGCTTAATAGAGTGTGTTGGTGATTATTTGGATCATTTTTATGCATACAAATTAACTAGGTCTCTTGATTATTTAGAAGTCTGAGGTAAAGAAATGCATTTTAAGGCCTCAGAAATTTCATCAATCATCAACCTCTGTGTAACCCTCTTATGGTGGGTTTTGTAACCTGCCTAAAGAGAAGACAGTGTCCTCTAGGAACTTAGAGTTCTTTGAGTATAAATGGGAGGTGTGGATGGCACCTGGGATTTGCCCTTGCTCCTGCCCCTCCTTGGTACAGATTTCAAATAGTGGTAGGCAAGCATGGGCCTTCTCTGTGCTGTGGGTTGGCTCAAGTGTCCCCATAACCCAGTGGGTAAGAGAAGTTTGGGGTCTGGAGCTCTTCTTTGGGTTTGTGGGCTGGGAAATGAAGAGGATCCATGGATTACTCCTCAGCAGTACCAGTGGGCAGCTCCCACACTGACATACAGATCTCTGATTACACAGCCATGCTTTATCCTGAATTCAGAATGATAAAATTGTAGGTATGTGTCCACATGCATACACAGGAGACCCCAAGACATCCCATAAGAAAGATAGAAGGGTGCTGGGTATGGTGGCACATGCCTATAGTCCCAGCACTTGGAAGCAGAGGCAGGTAGATCTCTGTGAGTTCCAAGCCAGCTTGGTTTATATAGTGAGACCCTGTTTCAAAAAGACCAAAAAAAAAAAAGACAGAAGGGCTATTTTTAAAAAGAGAAAGGCATAGGCTGGTGTCACAGGCAGCAGAGCTGGGGATACAGAGCTGTCTAAGCCCTTTGGAACCACAGTTGCAGACACTGGACATGGAGCTACAGGATTTGGTGTTTGCCCTGCTGAGTTCCAGTCTTTTTGAGACAGTGTTTCCCTGTAGTCCCAGCTGGCCTGGAACTATGTAGACCAGCATCTCTCACAGAGATCTACTTGCCTCTGCCTCCCAAGTGCTGGGATTAAAGGTGAGAGCCACCACGCCCAGCTGGGTTCCAGTTTTGACCTGTATTTTCTCACTATGTCACCATTCTACCCTTTTGGAATGGGAATGTGTATTCTGTGCCATTGTATGTTGGAAGTATGTCATTTGCTTTCTGATTTTCCAAGAGTGTTTAAAGAGAGACTTCAGACTTTGGCCTTTGTTTAGTGTTGAGACTATGAGGAATTTTAAAGTTGGACTACATGTATTTTGCATTATGATATAGCCATGAGCCCATGGGGGCCAGGGAGTGAAATGTGGTGGTTTGAATGAGAAATGTCCCCTAGGACTCAAGTATTTGAACATTTGGGTGGCACTGTTTAGGGAGGGTCATGGACCATTTAGGAGGTGTGGCCTAGCTGGAGAAAGCATGTGCTGAGAGTTCATAGCCTTGCCCCACTTGGAGTTTGCTCTCTCTGCTTCCTGTTTACTGCTGGAGATGTGGTCTCTCCTTTTGGCTTCTGCTGTCATACTTCCCCCACCATGATGGACTCTTATCCCTCTGGAACCATAAGCCCAAATAAACTCTTCCTTCTCTAAGTTGCCTTGGTCATGGTGTTTTATCACAGCAACAGAAAAGAAACTAATACAGTTGAGAAGTAGTTCAGTGCATGGGCCTTGGGCTCAATCCTCAGCACCAGAAAAGTAAGTAAGTAAATAAATATATGACATGTGAAAAAGGTAAGCGAGAGGTACAGCAGGAAAGGGGCGAGTTGTCAGAGGTGCTCTGAGTCAGCAGCTACAGCAAACCCTCCTGGGCAGCACCAGTAGGGTTTACATGGACATTTTCATATATAAACCTTTACCAAAAAGTTTCTGTGGACTATGATAACAGAAAAAGCTTGTTCTGACTGGGCATATGATCCAGGTATGCTTTAGGTAGAGGGCATCATTTTGATCCAACACTGACTCACTGTTAGATTCCAAGCCTTCTGCTGCCTTGTCCTGACCAACCAAGAGTTTCAAGTTCATGCTGTTTGACACATATTTCTAAGGGCATGTATTTAATAATCTGTCAAGAAAGCACAGATGTGCTGTGTAGAGCCCATGGGACACAGCAGGAAAAGTTAACCCCTGGCCCACCAACCATCACCCACAGTAAGAATCATCAAGCTCAAGGCCGAACATGGTCTAACACTAGATTTTTTTTCAAAGTTTTACTGGGATACAGGCCTGCCCACCAGTTTGCTTACTGCCTGTGGCTACTTTGCAAAGGGAGAGCTTAGGAACAGAGACTGGCTTCAAAGCCGTAAGTGTCAGCCACTTGGCCTTTGTAGCAGCTCACTCTTCATCTGTTGGCATGGTCACACTTTGCCCCTCCCCAGCTCCTCCCTAAAGCAGTGAAGAAACTTGAACATTGGTAGGAAGCATAGCTTAGCAAGGTGGAGAAATCTAAGGAGGCCATAGGCTTACTGGTCTACCACGGCATCGCCTCTAGACATCCCTGTCATTCACACTGCCTATTTTTAATTTTAAATCCATTATGAAATGATACCAATAAGAAACTCATTTGAAATAGTGAAGTCTATACATTCTAAAAGGAGTGCTTGACCAGCATCATAGGGTTCCTCAGCATCATTTAAGTTTGTTTTAAATCAAGTTGCTTTACCAACAAGCATGCTGCTTGGAAGGTATGGAAAGGGTCTGTTTCTTGGTCTTTTGTATTGGCACTGGTGGTGATGAAAGGAGGGGAAATGACTTGGAGAGAAAGGTAGGAGAGGCAGTTTGTGAGCCTGGAGCATCTTGGGGGAATAAAACCCTATTCAAAAGGAGCAGCTCTGCCTTCAGAAATAGCAACAACCAAAGGAAAGAATCTTCACCCTCCTCCTCCATCACCAAGGGATCCTCGCTCTCAGAACCCAATCGTTCACATGGCAGGCTGGCTCAGCTTCACTGACCACCCCACCCCCCCAGCCTCCATTTTTTTCCAGTTTCTTGGCTTCTCCTTGGCCTTGTTCCTGTTCAGTGGGGCCAGCCAAAGCCTCCATATCTGTCCGTCCACCTCCAGACCCTACCTCTGCCTCATTGCCTGAGAACCCCAACATAGAAACTGAGCCTGTTACTCAATTCAAAGGCTACCCATGAGTCACATTCCTCAGAAAACAAATCCTAATTCCTTAGCCTGGACTAAAAGCTCAGTCTGAACAGTTGCACTCAATGGACTTTCTGTTAATATTTGAACAGTGTTAAATGTTTTTGCACTAGAATTATCAGCCATTTCTGTGGGAAACCCACAGAACAGTCAAATACTATTCTGTCCACTAAGCCTTTCTTTATCCTTTGAAAAAATTAGATGTTGGGCTGGAGAGATGGCTCAGCAGTTAAGAACACTGTTTGTTCTTGCAGAAGACCCAGGTTCGAACCCCAGCACCCACATGGCAGCTAGCAACTGTCTGTAACACCAGTTCCAGGAGATCTGAAGGCCTCTTTTGTCCTCTGTGGGTATTGCATGACATGGGTGCACTTACATACATGTAGGCAATACAGGCACACACACACAAAAATAAGATAAAAAGAATACATATATTTTGTCTTTTTGAGACAGGGTCTCCCTGTAGCCCTAGCTGACCTGGAACTCACTATGTAGACCAGGTTGGCCTCGAACTCAGAGATCCACCTGCCTCTGCCTCCCAAGTGCTGGGACTACAGGTGTGTGCCACCATGCTTGGCAGACAAAATATTAAAAAAAAAATTAGATCTCTCTTCTTGAGGCCAATATGGCATATGGCCCCTACATATTTATTACACAGAAGAGGGGACTATAAAAAGTACAGAAGGCCGGGTGTGGTGGCGCATGCCTTTAATCCCAGCACTCGGGAGGCAGAGGCAGACGGATCTCTGTGAGTTCAAGGCCAGCCTGGTCTATATAGTGAGTTCCAGGACAGCTGGGGCTACAGAGAGACCCTGTCTCAAAAAGACCAAAAAAAAAGTACAGAAGTAACAATAACTCATGCTGGAATATAATAAATGGTGTAAGAGGGGACGAAAATACCAGCACAGCACTCAGCATGTGGAAGATGTGGAGCTGGCCATGGAGCTGGGTGACTCATCCTAGGGCTTGGCTGTGGGCACCTGCAAGGCCACATGATAAACTTCTGTGGCTGGACATGGTATGGTTAAAGGAATGCTAGGACGAATGAGAGATGTCTGCCCCAGGAACTAGGTGAGTAACATGTAAAGATGATTCCACAAATATTTACTAAGTGAATAGATTTCTTTCAAGGGTAAATAAAGTCAAATATCCAAAGAAAGAGCTTTACTGACAAGGTTGAAAACATTTGTCTATTTACAAATCAGGGTCTGACTTTCTGACTTTAAGTGCTAAAATCTGAGAAGCACTCAGAATCAGCAATCAGAAGAGACAGAGGTGACAAAAGGCTGGGTGGCAATAACAGTTTCAGAGGGATGATGAACTTCAGAATCTGGACATACAGGAAGGACAAGAACTTCATGTGAAGGAAGAGCAAGGACCACAGCCTTCCTTTTCTGCAAATGTCATCTAGGGAGCTAAGTCACTTATGTAAAAAGCAGGCAAGAAAAATAAGCCAACAAACAGCAAACAAAAAGCAAAGCAAGCAAACAGTTGCTCCAGGGGGTGGTGTAGGGGGAATCCTATTGGTCCTAAGCAGCTTTGCTTCTTTGAGAAATTTCTACCCTGAATTCCACAGCAGAACTTCTGACCTCTTCTATTTTGCTTTGTTTTGATTTCCCAGGCTCTGAGCTACCATGTTGCATAAGATGTGGCTACAATGAGAAAAAGTCAAGAAACTCTACTTTCCAGTACTGAGGAAGACTTTCAATGAGGTTGTTCCCCCACCCCACTTTCCCATTTATCCTAATGCATCCAAGTAGCGTCAAGGGCAAATGTGTCACTTTCTTTAAATAAAATTTTAGTACTTATTTATTTTAGTATGTGTATGTGTATGCCTGTCTAGGGGTTGCCATGCCTGTGCCATGGTGTATATGTGGAGGTCAGGGTCAGAGAACAACTTGCAGAATCAATTCTTTCTTTCCACACGTGGAGCCTAGGCTCTAACTCAGGTTGTCAGGCTTGACAGGCAAGCATCTTCACCCAGTGAATCATCTTACTAGCCCGTGACTGCTCACTTTCTCAAAGACCAGCACAGGAAGTGGAAGGGAGGCTGACAGGGGACCTCTTTGTTGGGATAAGATGTTGACTGTGTGCCACATCCAATAAAATGAAATGAAATGAGGGTCAGGCATGGTGGTGCACACATTTAATCCCAGCACTTGGGAGGGAGGGGCTTGTGTATCTCTGTGAGTTCGAGGCCAGCCTAGTCTACACAGTAAGTTCCAGGCCAGCTAGGGCTACAAAGTGAGACCCTGTCAAGAGAGGGAGAGAGAGAGAAAAGGAGGGAGAGAGAGAAAAGGAGGGAGGGGGGAGGGAGAGAGAGAATGAATTTATACAAGCTCTAATATTTTCCTCCCACACCCCAGGGACTAGCTGGCCTCCTCTCTGGGCATGTCCACTCCCATTTGGAGACCCGCCTGTATTATGAGGCTCCATGGACGGCACACTATTCACTTTTCTATGCAAATAGCATGGCTATTTACTTCCCTGAGAACTGCAAACTGCATGGATGGAAACATAGCACAGAGCCAGGTAGCAAGTTGTAACAGGTCCCTGCAAACATTGACACAAGAATTAGCCCAATTCAAACATCAGCAGTTTTCCGGGCAATTCATTCTTGCCAAATAATTATTCTTATCTTTCTTCTTCACTAATCACTTCATCTCCTTAAGTATGAAACCAAACCAAATCAAAACCACCCTCTAATTTAAATCTTTTTTTTTGAGACCAGCATTAATGGCAGCTTTCTTTTACTTATCTTGCTTTGCCAATTCTGCACAGCACAAGTTTCTCATGACTTTTTATATATGCCCTGTGCCAGTGGGAGTGTTGCTTAAAGCACTGAAGTAAACAGAGGCCTATCTGGAAGAGCATGGGATTGAGAGGAAAGGGAGAGGAGTTCACACGTGGGGACAGTGGAGAGAAAAATACACAGTTGGGTAGCTAGCTGTACATCTGCATATTTTGGTGTTGGGAATGATCATCTCCAAGTACAACACCAGTTTATACACCAGGGACAGATGTGTGGAAGGGGAAAAAAGAACATGATGTGCAAGTGTGTGCCCTGAAGAATCCCTGGGGAATCTGTGCTTCCAAGCTTGTCACGTGCACAGCAAATGCCTTCTTTACTCCTTGGCCCTTAGACTGCAGGAAGGAGAGAGGTAGTTGTGGTCTAAACCCCCCCACCCTTATCTCAAGGCTGTGTGCCACACAGGGAGGTCCTGGGGCTGGCTCCCTCCAGTTTACCAGGTGACTGTTAGGAGCCTTGCTACTTTTGCTTTCTACAATCTTAGTGAGCATCAGAGTTTCAGAAAGCACAGACTCCTGGGTCCCATCCCTTGAAGGCCTCCCAAATGGGGCCCTTGCTGGCATCTGGGGACCTGGCTTCACTCTACTACAGGCATCGATGGCTTGCATCACTTTACATGTCTGTAACGTGTGAACTCTTAGTATACCATCTTTTCTCCCCCTAGCTCCTGTGTTTTTTGTCATGGCTGCTTTAAGCAGGACAACAAGCTTGTTATCTGTAGAACTCAATGGTCTTCTTTCTCATCATGAATTTTCAGCCTGAAATAGGAAAAGTGTGGCCCAGCTCATCCCTAGGGCTCGTTAGATGTCTGCCATGCTCTGATTCTTGACCAGAGCTTACATCCTCCACTGCTGTGGTTTGGGGCTCTTTTACCTGACACCTTTTTGGTGAGTCCATCTACATTTCACTTGTTGCTTAGCTAATTTTCTGTTGAGATGCTTAATACTTTGTCACTGCTGTTGATGTGTTAAGAATCAAGTCCTATCAGCTTGCTCTACCATTAACCAAACAGACATTATTTATTTATTTTCTTTTTGAAGCAGGGTCTCCCTGTAGTCCCAGCTGTCCTGGAACTCACTATGTAGACCAGGCTGGCGTTGAACTCACAGAGATCTGCCTGCCTCTGCCTCCCAAGTGTTGGGACTACCGGCATGCACCACCACGCCAGGCAACAGACACTATTTTAAGGGAAAGGGTGCTGTGTTCTCTTAATCCAATACTTGGAAAAACAACTGCCATTATCACTTACATTTTTATCCCAGGCAGAAATTCCCAGAACAGAGAAGCAGATAGGTCTAGTCTGGGGACACAAATGAAAACAATGTCCACTGTGCCATGCTCATTTTAAATTCATAGTAGGCTGGAGAAGATAGAAGTCTGTCAAAGTTGACCAGTCCTTAAGATGAGAGGTCTGCAGAGGGCATTGTTGGAACATAAGAGGGCACAGTGACCATCTGTCTGTCATATGTCCATTCCATCTAGCTCCTCTTTATGAAGGGCCTACAGTGATCACATGGGATGGACAAGTGACAAATCTGGCATGACGTCTACCCTGTGATCTGCTGCTATAGAGGGACGACATTAAGTGAACTGTCACATGAACGTGTAATGTGTAATTGCATCACTTTAAACTGTGTTAGGGGTCATATCCATCTGTGAAGGATAACAGGCAACCTAGCATACCAGAAGCCCTGGAAGATATGATGTGGATCTGGGAGGACTTCCTGGAAGAAGTGAAGCCTAGATCAAGATATGTAGGACGTGGATGCCCAGAGAGAAGAGAAATCAGGACTTGCTAAGCAGAGACTGCAAATGCCTTGGGTTCTGAGGACCAGCACACCATTCATTGCTGCTCACAGAAGAGCCAACTCTTTTTTTTTTTTTTCCCCGTCTTTTTGGGACAGTGTCTCCCTTTAGCCCCAACTGTCCTGGAACTCACTAGGTAGAGTTCTAGGCTGGCCTTGAACTCAACAGAGATTTGCCTGCCTCTGCCTCCCAAGTGCTGGGATTACAGCCGTGTGCCACCACACCCAGCCAGCCAACTCATTTTTAAAAAAATATTTATCTTAATTTTATGTCTTGCCTGCATGTGTATAAGAGCACCCATGTCATGTAATGCCTGTGGAGTCCAGAAGAGGGCATAGGATCCCCTGGAACTGGAGTTGTGGATGGTTGTTAGCTGCCATGTGGGTGTTGGGAACCGAACACAGTTCCTCTGTAAGAACAGCCAGTGCTCTTAACTGCTGAGCCATCTCTCCAGTCTCATAAGAAGAGCCAACTCTTAACAAAATCCTTGAGGCTGTAGAGAGAGAACATTCTCTCCTCTCATATGAGCTCAGGCAGCCTGTACCAGGGTTTTTCCACTCCTAGACTTACTCTGTGAAAATCTGATTTCCAGTCCTGCAACGCACAGCACACCTTCCTGTGTTAATGTTATTACTCACAGACTCCCCTCATGCACTGGGTACTCACTGTTCTTTGTATTAGACTCCAGATTCACTAGGGGGAAAAAGTGTAGCTTAGGTTTCAAAGAACAGGCAGTTTCCCAGCCAGGGAAATTTGAATCAACCAGGGACGCTTTGAGACACAGCAGTAAATTCCCAATGTTCAGATACTTCTGGGAACACTTAGAGCAGACATCTCACCAGATAGTCAGCCCAAGGAAACACAGGAGTCCGTCTTCTTTCTTTTCAGAAGATCGACCTGCCTAGGACATTGAATTTTATGGTCTTAGCCCCATGGCTGCTCTACCAACTAAAGGAATCCAACCCTTGTGTCAGACTTACAGAGTCCTTAAGTCTAACTTTTCTCTTCCTTTTTATTTTTTTCTTTTGATAGTGAGGTATTATACTTTCCAAGACTGTCCAAACATGCCATTTCAGAAACATTAGAACCAATTCTCTTGATGCCAAAGAAAGGTGGATACCGGTCTCCTGACTGATGCACTGAACAAACTTCTTTGCTGCACTGCACTGCGACAATTGCACATTTGGTTTTTTAGAATGTTTTGACCTCCGTGGGCATTGCGCAACACAGGTGCACTTACCTACATGCAAGTAATACATGCATACACATAAAATAAAAATAAAATTTTAAAAAAAGAGACACAGCCTCCCCATTATTAAAGAGCCACCAATCACCTCATGCCCTATTATGCCAAAACTCTGCCCCTTCTTGATTCCAGAAAGAGTCACTCTGTTGGAGGGTTAGAGCCTAGGCCTTTCTTCTGAAAATTCTCTTTCTCCAAATGAACTGTAATTACTTATACTTGGGCAGAGCACAGTAATAGTCACAGTGACAAACAGGTGGCCCTTGTCATTTGAGGGCTATGTGGTAGGGATTTTGAAACCTTAGCCTGAGTCTAAATCAATGGGATTTTAAACAGATTTCTGGAAGCTGGGGGTAGTTCGGTGGGTGGAGTGCTTGCTTTAGTGTAGGACCCTGGGATGTGTGTTTCTAGTAAGTTCCTAAGTGATGCTCATGCTGCTGGTGTATGGGCCACACTGGGAGAAACTTCTCTTTAGAGACAGGTTCACAGCAAAGAAATATGTACTAAGTGTTGACTGTAAGGTACTTTGCTGGATGTAGGCAGCCCAAGGAGGCACATTGGACTTAAAAACCAAACCAAATCTGCATGTATTCTTTCCTTCCTCTAAGAGATAAACAGGCAATAGACCCCAGGTGTCAACTTCCTGAGAAGTCAGGCTCTCCTTGGGGAGAGAAAGGTGACTGAAGATGCTCCCAATAGAGAGAGGCTTTCTGGATAACTTCTGGTCTTTCAGAGAAATGGAACTTGGGAAACCCACAAGCAGGGCTCATGTACAGTGCCACAAAGCACAGGTGTCTTCTTATTTTCAGTTTCTGCTCTCCTTTCTACAGGATCTCAGCCAGAGCAACGGTGGAGCATCTTCTGGAAGCTGAAGGGCTCAGGTGCCCCTCTTCACAGTGGCTTCTAATACATTTTTATTTGTGTGTGTGTGCAACCTCTTTGGAAAACCCCGAGACTTAGCAATATCTGCTACAAGGTATTTAAGAAAAAAACATAAAAACATGCACAGATGCAGACTGGTAGAGATGTACAGAATTCTTTATCACATTGAAAACCGAATATGCATCTGAGTAGTATAACTGGATATGGCGTTCCCATGTCATTGGAATATTTGCCGTTATGAGCCGTACTTCAGAAAACCCTTTAGTGGCACAGGGAAACACTCACTATTATATAATTGAGACCACAGCAGGTTTACAAGCATGTTTTGTAAACTCAGTTAAAATACATATACAGACTCGAGGGAAATAAGTCAATTAGAAAGCCATAGAAATGTTAAGGATGGTCATCTTTGATTAACAGGAGAATGTACTCCTTTTGGGGGTCAAAAACATGTATATAGTGAGATGTTGCTTTGCTAATCAGAAAAATCCATATAAATTACATGAAATACTTAAATTATAGTAGTTTTTTCTTTTTGGTCTTTTTGAGACAGGATCTCCCCTGTAGCCCCAGCTGGCCTGGAACTCACTATGTAGACTAGACTGGGCTTGAATTCACAGAGATCTCCCTGTCTCTCTGCCTCCTGAGTGCTGGGACTAAAGGTGTGCACCACCATGCCCAGCCCAATCATAGTAAATTTTTAAAAGCACTTTTTTGTAAGTTTAAATATTCAAAAACATATAACATAAGCCAGGTATAGTGACACATGCCTTTAATCTCAGTACTCGGGAGGCAGAGGCAGGCAAATCTCAGTGAGTTCAAGGCCAGCATGATCTACATAGTGAGTTCCAGGCCAGCTGGGGCTACATAGAGACCCTCTCAAAAAGACAAAAGATAAGCCAGGCGTGGTGGCGCACACCTTTAATCCCAGCACTTGGGAGGCAGAGGCAGGCGGAGCTCTGTGAGTTCAAGGCCAGCCTGGTCTACATAGTGAGTTCTAGGACAGCTGGGGCTACAGGGAGACTCTGTCTCAAAAAGACAAAAAAAAAAAAAAAGACAAAAAATAAATATAATAAAAAATATAGAACATGGTATATTGTATATAAATGAGTCATTTATTAGAGCAATATTTAGTATAAAAAAATCACAGACAAATAATTCTTTCCAGATTTTTGCAAGATAGTACAACCTGGGAAACCAACACGATTATGATCTCTCACAGTGACCTGCTGTGCGGCACAGTGGCTGGGACTTTATCAGAAGGTGACGTGTGCTGTGCTGCCAGTCTTCCCCTCGCTCCAAGGCCTCAGTTCACCGGGCCCCAGTAGCTGGCTGAGATGCCTCTGAGCAACTCCTTTCTATACCGTGGGCATGGGAGGATAGAGCATGAAGGCTCAAGTTGGCCTCCAGAGGGGAAGCAGATCTCAGTATGGCAGTTGGGCTGGGGTGGGACGTCCACTAGTGAGACGGCCACATATGCTATCTCCTCATATTACGATAGTCACGGGGGTACGTTGTGGGTCACTGGCTAGAGACGACATGAGGAGGAGAGCTCAGGAGAGCTCTAGCCTCAGAGGGTGGGAACACATTGGAGGGAGTGGGGTTGTGGGATGCTCAAGTTGGTTCCAGGCTTATTCTTGCATTGTCCCTGCAGCCAATGATACAGGAATGTAGATGTCACTCCAAGGTTCTTTGAGGCTTCTGTGTTGGGGGTCAGATGTGGGAATAACCACAAAATTTGGTGGTAGAATAAACCTAGTTAGATTTTATTTCAATTTCTCATTTTTCCTCCACAGAGTAGGAAATAAGTTTTCCATGAATGCTTGTTATAAGTGTGTTTTTTAAAACTTTGCCTTCTAGGGGCTGGACAGTTGGTTCAGCAGTTAAGAGCACTGGCTGCTCTTAACAGAGGACCAGGGTTCAGGTCCCAGCACCCACATGGTGGCTAACTACCATCTATCACTTCAGTTCCAGGAGATACAGCTCTTTCTTCTGGCCTCTGCAGGCACTGCATGCACATGATACACTTACATACTTGCAGGCAAAACACTCATAAAATGAAATGAAAAAAAATAATAATAATAAAAAAATCCCTCGGCCTCTTGGAAGCACTGTGTCATGAGCTGCCAGCTGTGTTTGGACCTGCCCTGATACTACACTGTAGTTTTCTTTGTTTTGTTTTTGAGATAGGGTCTCATGTAGCCCTGGCTGGCCTCAAACCAACCATGTAGCTGAGAATGACTTGAACTTCTGATTCAAGTGCTGAGGTTATAGGTGTACACCATAAAGCCTACTTTATGTGGTGCTGGGGATCCAATCTAGGGCATTAGATATGCTAGGCAAGCACTCTACCAAGTGAGCTTCATCCTTAGCATCCCATTTTTAGTTTATTTTGTATTTTATAGCTCAACAATCAGATGTAGTCTACAGATACACTAGACCAGTTGCCACACACCCCCGCCTCCTGCCATTCACAGCTACACTGGACAAACACATCTCTTCAGATATTTGCCAAACAAATCTGGGACCAGCAGTTCGTAGGGGGTGTGCATGGAGAGTCACAGTGGGAACTGAGAGGTTCAATACAGACAGGGTACTTAGTCCTTCTGAAGAAGTCACTATCAGATCCAGAAGATGAATCTGAGTCAACTGCCCAAAGAGGATTCCAGAGACAGAAGAGCATTTGCAAAGTCCTGTGACAGGAAAGTGTGGAGCAGCCATGAGGGGCCACAGAAGGGCAGCACAGAGGTTGCTTAGAACTAATGGTGAGCTTGGTGCAAGGAGGTCTGAGAGGCAGGCAGAGTGTTTGGAGGCTGTGAAAATTAGTTCCGCTTCTACCCCTGCAGAAAGCCAAAGGAGAGCCCAAATGGTACCACACTTGCAGAGAAAGGAATAACCTCATGGTTGTTGTTTAACCTGCCCGCGCCCACCTTGAGTCTGTTCATTCAGTGCAGGCTTACTTGCTTGCAGGGGTGAGCCTCCTGAGAAAGCTTGCCTTTGAGGCAAAAGCAGTTGACATCAACCCTGGGTCCGTGATGCCACTGGGCAGACTAAAACTACACTGCTTAAAGATGCTTTTCCTCTTTTACCAGAAAGTTCTTGTGGTTTGCTGTAAAACTTTACTGTCCGCTTCCAGAAAACTGTTACAATAAATATAAAACTGTGTGGTTTTTGCAGTATGACTTTCCCTTATATATATGTGATATCTTTGGGTGGTCCACAGACTGCACTACTGTATCTGGTGGCCCTAGATTTCCAGGGAATAAAAGGACAGGGGAAAAGCAACTTTTTCTTTCCTCTCAAATGTAATGTATCATTTTCTAGTAAGTATGATGAGAGATGCAGTTTTTTTCTTTTTCCTTTGAAGGTCTTACGGTCAACAAAGCTGATTTTCTAATGCTTACCCATGCTTTCTAAGTTCAAAGCTCAAAGGGAGAAGTATAGTTTCCAAATGGCAGGAAGAGAGTTGGATTGAGAACTAGGTCAGTAAGAGCTTACAGTAATAACCACACATTCTTCAGATCTGAGATACAAAGAGACCAGGAATCCACAAGGCTATCTGCTAGTAGGACATCCTCCTGTGTGTGACAAGTGACAGCATCACAGAACAAAGGCTCAGCAGTGAGCTGTGGGGAGTCCTGGTAGGACTGGAATTCGAAGGTGTATTCTACACAAATTTGTTGAAGTGGTTTTGTTCTACTTTCAATCAGAAATCTATAAGTCTAAATCTAAATCCTTACAGCTCTTTTCAAACACCCTGTAAGAAGTGGCAAGAGCATCCTTGTATACACGCTAAAGCATCCTAGAGGCCAATGTATGTACCCAACTAAATGGTCAGTTTCCAGTTTCAATTTTCTTAATGAAATGTGTTTCCCTTCTAGACGTTTCCAGAAGATTCTGAGAAAAATATAAAAGGAACGTGCCATGTTTCTCTCTGACAGAACTGTCCCCTGGGTCTTCAGGGAAGCTTCCTCACTGCTGCTGAAAACACCCGGAAGCTCACTTACCACTCCCTGGATGGCTGTTGGGCCAGTTCCTTCTTCTTCCCCATCTGCCTCTTGGTCTTCGTTGTCAGTCCAGGACGACATGTCCTCTACTGAGCTGGTCAGGTCAGGCAAACTCTTCGATGTTAACCTCAGGAGGTCTTCTGTAGAGCTCTCCTAAGGGGACACGAAAGGCTCAGGAATTATCCCCTGGCACCAGCTGCTTCTGGAAGTCAACCTGCCGTGTTCAGCCACAAGCTCCAACCCAGAGAGCATGTGGAATTTATGGTCCACATGTGTGGGGTCACCATCACTGTTAGGGGTGGCAACCCAATTTACCCCAAACCAATTCTGTGGTTCCTGAAGAATCTGGGCTTCTTGGGTCAATGCTCCCATGAGCCTCCTTTGTCTTGCTCTCCGGATGCAGGGTGAGCCCCTCATGGGCAGCTCTGAAGCTTAGAGAGCTCCCCAAACCTCCTCTTTCTTCCGGCCTCACCTTCTACTCAAATCATTTCCAATCCTGGACTGTAGCTCCTCTGTCTGGACCACCCTCAACTTGTGACTATGACCTGCTCTGCAAAACCTGGTCATTCATTTGTATCATGAGAATCATCTCAGGAGGCATTCCATCAGCCCCTCCTAGGGCTAGAGACATAGTGTGATGGTAGAGTGCTGGTCTAGCATGTGTGAGGCCCTGGTTTGATCCCCAGCACTGCCTTTCCTTTCTTCTTCACTGTCCTTGGTTATTTCTTTCACGCTCTGCAGCATATGTCTAATTTCACTTGTCTGCTAGTCTATTAGCTCCTTCCATCCAACACCATTTCTCTTCTGTGCTGTCCACTCTGTTGGACTATCAACAGGAAAAAGTTAGAAAAGATGAGTGTCCCAACGGGTGAGCCAATTGCACAGCAGCTACAGGATAGTCTATGTCACAGCCATGAAAAATGGCACTGAGAAATTTCCTTCCATGGAAAGGTTCTCATAGCAAGCTACTCAGTGAGCAGGCAGATTAAAAAAATCTAACAGCCATGATTTACTCATGTATGATAATAGACCAGACATGCTCCTATGTGCTGACCAGAAAGGCAGTCACTTCTCCACTGCTCCCTCTGTCCAGCCGTGCTGCTCAGGGCCTTTCTTACCTCCTTCAGTCTCTGTGATGTCCTCAGAGGCAGTTCTCTGCACAGAGGAGAAGGCTGGATTTTAGACACATAATGACTTGCCCAGGACACACAGCTTTCCTGGGGTGGTGCTGGCAAGTCCAGGGCGGGCAGTTGGTCTCCAGGGTGCACTCCATGTCAAGTTTGATTCATTGAAAAGAAAATGTGAGCATGCACATTGCGCATGTGTATACATGTGTGCGTGCACACACACAATCTTCTGATGCAAGGACTCAGCAGTTAGTGTATGGTAATATTAGTAGTACCAGCAAAGTTTCATCATCTCTGTTTTTCCATGTAAGATTTAATAAACACTATCACTCATGGTTTATTACCCAATAAAACTAATAGTAAAAATAAAAAGCAATCAAGAGATTGTTATTGCTGCATAATGCTTCTAAGAATATCAAAACCAGGCCAGCAAGATGTTCAGTTGTAAGGGCGCTTGCCCAAGCCTGACCCGAGTTCAAACAGTGGAAGGAGACAGCCAACTCCTGCCAGTTTGACCCATGACCAACATATTTGTGCTCATGTGCACAGATATACATATAATAAAAAATAAAATGAACACAATCATCCCAAGTTCTTACTATAACATAAGCCAAACCACCTATTCCTGGTTGAGACATTTGCTCATGTAACCACTAGGTTTTCAAACAAAGCCTTAAAGTTTTATGACAAGGTGCCTAGGTCTAGAAAGATATGCATTTGCATTTTTAAAAATCATTCTTTATAGTCAGCAGGTCAGAAACTCACCCCCCCTCTGGCCAAACAAAGCCCAACGATTTCCTGCTCTTGTTGGATAAAGAGGAGGAACGGCTGCCAAAAGGAGCCTGAAGATGGATGCTTCTTTTCTTCCTACACAGAGGAGTACCCCTAGACTGTCGAGGTGAGGGTTAGGCACCAGCAGCAGGTTCAGGAATAGACAGCCTGGCTGTAAATGAGGTGCATAGCATGAATGGAAAAGTGCTACTCTCTGAGGTCTTAGTCAGATGCCCAGGGGCCTACGGACTGAGAAGTGGGATGGACATTGTGTCCTGGCTCCCAAATGTTACTCAGCCCTATGAGGACCCCAACACGTGTCCCTGAAAGTCAAAGCCTCTAGCAAGAACATGTTATCTTTTTCTGACTCCATTGCTCTGACATCCTGTATACTTTCTTTACCTGGGGCAGCTGGGTGTGTGGAAGTAGCAGGAACTTTGTAATCCAGTGGACTTGGCATAAAAGCTGCTTTTGTTCACTGCTGTGTGACCTCAGGGAAGTTAAATGACCACTGGGATTTAAGTTGTGTCTTTTCAATAAAAAAAGAACACATATCTATCTACCTCGGGGGATTTGTTTTAATTTCTTTTAGAATCTGGTGAGATGATTCTAGGGAAGAAGCACATGGCACCCGATGCATGCCTTGACTCTCTTCCTCTAACGTGCAGGGGGTGGGGGTAGGAAGGTTAGTAGAGACCAAGCATCATTAGGAGCTATGTTTGAGGACCTGTGAACATCCCTTCATTATTAACTGCATCCAGGAGTGGCTCGTTTTTGCCTTCATCTCATGTCTTCTTTGTGGTTGTGACTAACAGCTTAGTAGAGTAAAGCTTAGCATTCAAACCCTTCATTTGCTTGGCAAGATGAGAAAATGGTCTCTCCTTCCCCTGTAGCACCTCTCTCCATGGTCTATAAGGCGGCCCTTGGGCAGGCACAGAGTGTGAGGCTCCAAGGACTTCGGAGAAGTTCCCAGGGCTCATGGAACCTCTGCAGGGAGGAAAGGACTGCAAGTATAACGGGCTCAGATTCTGCCTCTTCACCACGGCTCTCTCTATATGCCTTTGCAAGCCTCTATTTTAGTCAAGGATTTGGGGTAAAAAGTAGAAAGGCAGGCAGATTTTTCAGAGAACTAAAAATGGAATTCTAATTTATTCGTTATATACAGTTGTCCTTCTAGTAGCTGTGGGAGTCTGCTTCTAGGACACCCCTTCCCCTGAAGATACCAGAATCCAAGGACATTCAAGTTTGCCTACAGAATGGTTTAATATTTGCATAAAACCCATATACATCTTTCTGTACACTTAAAATCATTCCCAGTTCGCCAATATCCGATACAATATGAATGTTCTATAAATAGTTACTGTATTGTTTAGAGAACAACAATGAAGGGGGGAGTCTGTGTTCAGTATAGATGCAGTTACTTTGAGTATTTTCCATCTAAAGTTGGTTGAATCTGTGGCTGTAGAATTGATGGGTATGGAGGACCAACTGAATTCCTCATATCGGCAATGGATATTGCAATCTAAGAAGGAAATACATATGAAAACATATAGATGCCAGGCTCAAAAATAACCATGGGGAAAACAGAAAAAAAAATTACAACTACTGGAAACAGCACAGTGCTGTGAAGAGCTAAGACATCTTTGGGTTTGAAGAGATTCTCCTCAGCCAGCAGCCAGAGGTAGAACACAGCCCTGTGGCTCCAAGTCACTCTGCTGAATCACATGGCCCCTTTCCTGGTCTCAACAGTACAACCAGAGGCCAGATCAGAAAGAAGTTGTGGAGGGTTGTGGAGTATGCAGTCTTTCTCCAGGGGAAGAATGCAGATACTGGGAGCCCACAACAGAGACTCTGCCATTAACACACCAGATCAAAGAGGCCTCAGGAACTCATGAAGATGTCAAAAACCAGGAGGAAGACCTGTCAGTAGAATGTGTTGTGTGCCAGGAGCCTGGTGCATGGCACTGCTGACAGCCACCACGGCCCTACAAGATGGCAGCCACCATGGATACTCAGTGTCACCATCTCATCTGTGCCATTGAGATGGAAAGAAAGGTGGGAGGTGACTGGACAAAGGCTTTGCAAAGCTTCCTCCAGCTCCAACACTGTGAGGCTAATTTCATCAGGGCCCCTATCCATGGACAGCCCTGAGCCCTTCCTCCTTCTGGAGTTAAAAGATCCATTTCTTGATTTGGACAGACAAATGTCCCCTCAGGCTTGTATATTAAAGACTTGATCCTCAGTGCAATGCTCAGAGGTGGAACTTTGAGAAATGACTGGATCCTGAGGATTCTCACCTGATCAATGATTCATAATTGAAATACTGGGAGATGGTAGAAATTGAAAGTTGGGGCCTAATGGAGGAAATGAATCATGGGGGTATGTGCCTTTGTAGGGCCTATCCTGTCCCTGGCCTCTTTCTCTGCAGCTCGGTTTCCTGATAGCTGTGAGGTGAGCAGATTTCCTCTGCCATTCCCTTCTATTGTGCTCTCCTGCCATGATGTTCCTGCCTTGTCACAGCACTAAAGGAAAAGGAGCCAGCCCACCACACTGAAGCCAAGAGCCCAAATAGAGCTTTTCTTCTAGGGGCTGGAGAGATGGCTCAGAAGTTCAGAGCACTGGGTTTGGTTACCAGTACCCACATGGTGGCTTAACTCCAGTTCCATGAGCTCTGACACGGCCATTGCACGCATGGGTGCACTTATATACATACAGGCAAAACACTCATACATTAAAAAAAAGTTTAAAAAATGAAAATTGGTACTGGAGGGATGGCTCAGTGGATAAGAACATTGACTGTTCTTGCAGAAGATCAGGTTCAAATCCTAGCACCCACATGACAGCTAACAACTGTCCGTAACTCCAGTTCCAGGGGATCCAACAGACTCTTCCGTCCTCTGCAGACTTTGTACAACATGGGAGAACTTACCTACATGTAGGCAATTATACACATACACATAAAATAAAAATAATAAATAAAATATTTTTAAAAAATGAAATAAAGCTTTTCTTTAAATTGTTTATCAGGTATTTCATCACGGTGATAACAAGCTAACATATGTCTATCTCCCTCCCTAGCAACACATCTGCACCTCCTTTCTGGTTTCTCCTGGAAGATCTACTGTTTCTTCAACCCCATCATTCTTACCTTCTCCTTAGTTTTATTACTTCTTTCCAACATTTGCCTTTAACAACTTAAAATAAGTCAGCGTACTTCAGCTAAGGGCCTCCATGTGTGCTTGCTCTGTGGAATCGTGGCTACATGGCCCTAGGTAAGTCGTGAGCATACACATGTCTGTATGCTATGGGGCAGGGTCATGTCTGACTTCATACTGCCATTAAAAATACTAAAAAAGACAAAATCTACCTACCTTGCTGGCCACCACCAGCTGCACCATCCCAGTGGCTGAGCGGAGAATGGCCACAGCTTCCTCATGGGAGAGCCCGACCAGTAAGTGACCATTGATCACCAGCAGCTCATCTCCTAAGGACAGTCTGCCATCCCTGAGGAAATGGAGATGGGAAAAAAAAGCCCTTGTCAAGACATTCTGGGCCTGAGAAGGGTCATCATCCAGGAGCCAGACCAGGTCATGAAAAGGAACAGTTAAGACTGGGCAAAAGAGGACGAAGTGATAACCAGACATAGTTTTGGGTGGATTGCTTTAACTTTCATATCCAGACTCCCACTAGAGGAGTGAAAAGTTCCAGGGTTTCTGGTGGTTGTCTAGTAGGGAGCTTATTCTTTGTTGCCTCGTATCTGGCATCGGTGCCAAAGACACTCCGTTCAGATGATTATTGTAATAGAGCACTAAGACCCCCAGGTTTTAGGAGAGTCAAGTCATTCTATTTCTAATCCTCCCTGTCATCAGCATGGGGCTATTGCTGAGCTGAGCAGAGAGAACACTAAGCCCATCTACAGCCCTTCCCTGACCTGCCCCCTCATCAGACAGAGGACAAGATTTCCTCTGGGAAACCTGTGGCTGACACTACATGGTATGTGCCTGTACCTTCTCACCACATCAGCAGAGCTACAGGACTTTGAAGATAAAAGTGTATTTCATCCCATGGTCCCTATAACCAAACTTCATAATAATAATAATAATAATAATAAATTGAACTTGCTATAGTATAAAATTTGGCCTATTTCCATGGGCATGAAAATAGTTTTTTATTTGTTTCTTTTAATTTAAATCAATTAGGGCTGACTCTGAGCTTCTTTCATACTGGGCAGGAGGCTCTGCTGTCATGGGCTCCCCGCCCCCCGGGGGGACGACATGGCCCTTAGTGCACACTACTCTAGAGAATGCAGGCTGGGCACCTGTAGTGGATTCCACTGAGCTGCTAATTTCTGATCTCCCATGATCAAAAAGGAGCCCAGTCTTGGAATAGAAAATCTGGTGAGGCAGAGACCATGGATGTAGGGCTCTACTCTCCCCTCAAGGCTTGCTACATGACCCAGGTGCTGCCATGGAACCCATGCATGGCTTGCATCCTCCCAGATTCACCTAGCCCTGCTTCTGTCCAGTCTATAGACTCCTCTGTGCTTCCTTTCAATGAATCAACCAACTTTCCCCCTTTCATCTTGTTTTTAAAAAATATTTACTATTTTTTATTATTTTTATTTTATGTGTATGTGTATATTGCCTGCATGCAGGTAAGTGCACCCATGTCGTGCAATGCCCTTGGAGGTCAGAAGAGGCTGTCGGATCCCCTGGGACTGGAGTTACGGACAGTTGTTAGCTGCCATGTGGGTGCTACGATTCAAACCCAGGTTTCCACAAGAACACTCAGTGTTCTTAACTGCTGAGCCATCTCTCCAGCACCCCTCCCCTTTCATCTTAACCTCCCCTTTTTCTGCCTTCAATAGCTCTCTTGCTGCTCGTTCCTTTAGGGTACATATGGTAATCTTTTTTATGAATTTAGGCTTTAATAGAAGGCGAGACACAGGAGCCTTCCAACAGCCTCTGCTTTGCTCCAACAGCCTCTGCTTTCTGTCATTCAAAAATTCCTAAAGCAGAGAAACGTTGATTTTCATGGTGAATGAAAGGGAATGGGAAAAATCACAGGGGAGAGATACACTGAAATCTCCAGTGGACCACTCAGGATGTGATCCCTCAGGTGGAGGGGGATCTAGCATAGGTAATTCAATGGTCCTGGCCAGAGTCCCATCCAAGCACATCCCTTTCCCTATGCCACTTTTTTTTTTTTTTTTTTTTTTTTGGTCTTTTTGAGACAGGGTTTTCCTGTAGCCCCAGCTGTTCTGGAACTCATTATGTAGACCAGGCTGGCCTTGAACTCACAGAGCTCCGCCTGCCTCTGCCTCCCGAGTGCTGGGATTAAAGGTGTGCACCACCACACCTGGCCCTATCCCACTTTTTAATCCCATTCTCTGCTGTTATTAATTAGAATGCCCCATTTGTGAGTCATACACCATAGAGAAGAGAGACACACAACTCCAGGCTAAGAATGAAAAGATGAGACTGACTTAGCAATGACTCTGCTGGAAAGAAACAAGGAGAGTTCCTTGTAAAGCTTATCTCTGAGAACAGGAATCTTCCAATTGCCAACTTGCCAAATAGACTAGAACGTAAGACCCAGGATTAATGGAAAAACCTGATGAAAGTTCCTTAAGGCACATCAGGAATGTCATTCAGGAAGTTTAATGATGCTAATCTGGGTTAAAACTATCTCAGGTCCTAATCTCTTAATAATACTGTCATTTGGGTAATTGACAGTTGCAGTTAAACCTCTCTCTACTTATTCCTAGCCTTCTGCACTAGGATTGTAGAGCAGGAAATATTTTCCCAGTTTGTGCCTGGTCTTCTTTTTAATTTACCAATCATTAGTCTAAATATCTCTAGTTTCTTCAGCTATACCTATGAGATAGATCTGAGATCTCTCTCAGTCTTTGTTACCTTGCCTAAACAAATTCCAGACTAGACCAAAGACAATCACATCTTTCATCAGTGGAATTCTCCCTAGACACACTTATTGTACATGTGTGGGTATATAACATGTACACACTGCACCATGCCTTGTAAATAGCAGGTACTACATGTGTTTGGAAGTGAGAAGCAGAGCAAAGAACATGCTTGACATTTGGGAAAGGCTACATCCACTGTTTAATATATACTGTACCTGAACACTGTCCATCTCACTACGTCACACAATTGTTCAAATTGAAAATAAACTGTTAAATGTGTGCTGTCTTTAGGTTACATGGAGAAGATACATTTATTTTTTTCCCTTCCACATGTGCACAACAGACATGTGAAAGCAAGCATACATCTGTGTGAGAAACCCTGATAGATCTGACAGACCACATAGTGGCCACTTTAAAAACCAACATTACTTTCCCAAGTCACAGGAATTAAGATTTCAGGAATGTGGTCCTCTGTTCAGTGGCATTTTCCTTTAAAAACCAACATTACTTTCCCAAGTCACAGGAATTAAGATTTCAGGAATGTGGTCCTCTGTTCAGTGGCATTTTCTCAATAAGTAACCACATATCACCACAGTGTCAGCATTCGAAGAGTTAGGATAAGTAACATTTGCTTGAAACTAAAACTGGACTACAAAGCGATCAGATCTTTCCTCCGTGGTTTGGAATACCCTGAAATGCCCTTCCCAACTAGCTGTTTCCTGTGCTCAGAGATGTGATCAGTTAGAACAACTCTTCCATCTGATTTCCTTCTGTGCACCAACATATCTTTATGAACTATAATTCCCAGGGCTTTGATCAAATGGAAGACACTAACCCACTACCCAGCTCCCAGGGGAAGGATAGAAGGAGGACAAGAGGCAGAGGGATGGGGGACAGTTATCTAGTCACCTGTGAGCGGCACCTCCTTCCTTCACTTGGGTGACAACGATAGCGTGAGGTGAGCGCTTTGATCCTCGGCCTCCACTAACCTGAATTCCCAGCCCATCTGATTCTTTGAGGAGCTCCATCTTCCATATCCGGCCAACTTCCTCCTTGGAAGAAAAAGGGAGCATGCGTGAAGGACGTTGACAGACACAGAATTGATAGGGGAGAGTGCTGTTGGCCAAGCGTTCATCACTTGTCACCAGGTATCACAGATCAGCACAAAAGAAAACCTCTGTTGACTGGACCAACGTCTGGCTCAAAGTACTGTCCCATGGAACTTTCTAGAATAATGAAAACTTTGTTCCATTCAATATGGAGTCACTTGCCATGTATGGCTATGGAGTGCTTGAAAATGTGTGGTGTCAACCAAGCACCTAATTTTTAATTTCAGTGAGTTCTACTTGTTTAAAAAGTCATCTTGGTTACTGGCTCTGATATTGGACAGCCCAGCAGGTGAAGTGAAGTGTCTTCCACTTGGGACTTGGGTATCATGGGGTATGCAAACTCTGGCTGAGTTGGGGACCCTTTTACTTCTGTACGGCTACTAATATATCCGGGAAGATGAAAGGCAGAAAACTCAGGTCTAGGCACTAGGAAACCTCTACCAGTTTGAATGGAGCTCTGCCATTTTTTAACTTAGAGAGCCACCTAATACATAAATGACTTTCCTTGCCTCTAAAGTGAGAATCAGTATTAATGTTTTGAGATTTGCTATGAAGATTAAATTAAATATTTATGGAAACCAGTAGGAACAAAATAACATAAATAGATACATAATACACATTGACAGGTAGCTTTATGCATTTGGTTGAAGTGCTCTTGTCAGGGATGCTTGGGACCCAAAGTGCTTCAGACTGTTTTTGATTTTGAAATGTTTGCACATGCATAGTGAGATATTTTTTCTGAGGATGGGGCCCAACCTTAAATACAAAATTTATTAATGTTTCATACACACCCTGTATAGACTGAAGATAATTTTATTCAATATTTTTTGTGCCCTTGCTATCTTGACTGTGACCCTGTTGTGTGCCAATTTCCTCCGAGGTAAAACCAGCCATCTTGGAGGAAGCTCATTAAGAAAGGATGTTCTAAAAGGAAGTAAACAACTCATAGTTTCAGGAAGTTCTTGAAATTGACCAAGTTCACTAGGCCCCCTCCATTTTCAAGCACATATAAGCCCTAAGGATGCTTAGTGATACTCTTCAGACAGGCTGAGCTGCCTAGAAGAGGCTCAAACCAACTGAACTACCTAGAAAGGGCACTCTCCAGCCTGTTGAGCTCCCTGCAGGTTGTGCAGTGTACTCTAGGTTTTCAGCTTTCATGAGCCATTACCCACATTGGGGTGGGCTTTTGGTGATCCAGCTGTGTCTGAGTCATTTCTGCTCCTGTAAGTAACACCCCCTCCACCCATACTTCTGTAAATAACCCCAATAAAACTTACCAGTTTACCAAGCTAGACTTTGCTGGTTCCCTAATCTGGGGCGAGTAAACGTTTGTTCCTGTCCCCCCAGGAATAGTGTCACAAAGCAGACTCATCTATGAGGTTGAGGTATGGAATTTTGCACTTGTGGTAGCCCAGTAGTTTTTGGATTTTGAGCATTTTGGATTTCACATATTCAGATAAGAATTACTCAATCTGACTTATACATGCACACACATCTATGTAAAAACATATTGAATTACACAGTTCTTTAAAATACATAAACTAAAACAGAAAATTGCTTAATGAATTTGGTAGTGACTATTGGTCAATAGGGCAGGTGACAGCACTGATTTTCATGCTCCTTTATCATTAAAAATGCTTTATTCCCTATCAAAATCTGTCCCCTAAAAAATACATTTCTTTTTGGTCTTTTTGAGACAGGGTCTCCTTGTAGCCACAGCTAGCCTGGATTTGCTGTGGAGACCAGGCTGGCCTCAAACTCAGAGAGATCCACCTGTCCCTATCACCACACCTAGCTCAAAATAATTTCTTTAAGCCCTGTAAAAAGCTGGCTGCTTTTTTAGCTTTGGTTCATCCTCTACTGGACTCCCTATTCTACTCTAAGGATGCAAAATATGCTTTTTTGCAGAGTGATTGGATTCTTTCAGATACTAAGCTGTTCACTGACATTGAAGTATTATGAAACATTTAAAAAGGGGCTGGAGAGATGGCTCAGTGGTTAAGAACACTGACTGTTCTTGCAGAAGACCCGGGTTTGAATCCCAGCACCTACATGGCAGCTAACAACTGTCCGTAACTCCAGTTCCAGGGGATCCGACAGCTTCTTCTGTCCTCCACTGGCATTGCACAACACAGGTGCACTTAGATAAATACAGGCAACACATGCATATGCATAAAATGAAAATAAAAAATTTAAAAAGACGTCTAAAAAAAGAATTTTAAATTGTGTGTGTCTGTATATATATGTATGCATGCGTGCAAGCACCCATGTGTGGTAAGAAACCAGAAGAGGGCGTCGAATTTGCTGGAGTTAGAGTTATAGGCAGTTGTGAGTCTCTCGATGCTGGGAACTAAACTCTGGTCCTCTGCAACAGCAAGTGCTCCTAACCACTGAAAGATCTTTCCAGCCCCATAAAATCTTTAAAAGTGATTTTTAAAAAATCTTCAGGCTCACCTCTGAATTCTTTTTAAACACAATATATATGGGCATGAGTCAGAGTACATTCCTCAACATCTGTTTTTTAAATCCATCATGAAGGTCCAGTGGACCCATTAGGGTCCCTCTTCTCTCTAGAAACAGGCAACCTGCCCATTTGAGCTGCTTGTAAAGGAGTAAGAATGTGAAGCATTTAGAAAATCTGAAATACACAAGCAGAAACAGAAATGAAATGGTATCAATGGTAAAAAACCTAGATATTGACCAGCTACTGAAGTGCAGCAATTGGAATGTCTGGAGAAATGATTAGCAGGCAGAGGCCTGGTGGATCCTATGCTTCTAGTGCAGTGTAGCTCAGTGGGGCGCCATCATTCCAGCGGCATGCAGTGGTGCCAACTGTCTCCTTCATTCACTGACCACAGGCAAATGCAGCCTGTCTGACTAAATGTAACTTCAGAAGTCACTGGTTTACCGCAGTAGTTTGTGAACTTGTCAATGGGCCCTATATCATCCAGTCATCTCACTCTGGATGCCATGGTTTTGATTTGCTGCCTCTGACCCTTGGAACACCTTCCTCCTCTCCATTCAGAAATACCTTCCCTAGCCTTCACATCTCTCATAGCTCTACTGCTTCCAAAAGTGATCCTTGGGAATCAGATGACTGCCAGGATGGCAGCTTGCAACTAACACAAGAGACTCAATGGCTTAGCACACACCACCAAAAAGTACTAATTGGACAGTTTCTATGCTGGTCCACTGGGTCTCCCACACTAGTGTCTTAACAGCCCCCTGGTGGACTTCCCAGGCCTCATGAAGAGTACGACAGTGGCTTATCTTATTTTTTCCCGGGTCCTGGATCCTGATACCATACCTGGGTTATAGCAGGCAAGATATTGCTTCCTGCCTCCACTAGCGCAGAATAGCTGTGGCCCTCCTTTCTAAGAGCAAAATGATCCATTACTAGAGTCCTTAAGTAAGAAAACTCATTTGGTTTTAGCTCATAGTAGTAAAAACCTACCTATTTCCATTATTAGCACATGCTATCTTTTTCCAGCTTACTATCCTTTTATTAAGCAGAACATTCAAGTGTGGTTCACAGAGGGGATGATGATACTAGAAACATTCCTCCTCACTTTTTACATACTTTCAAAATTAGGACTGATAATAAAAAATGTACAAAATTATGTCCATGGGGGTAGAAAAATGACCTAAATGTATAATTCTGAGAAGTAATTGAAGACAATTTCATGAAGAACATACTCCACAAGCTCCTGAGCCCAGCACACACACACACACACACACACACACACACACAGCTAGTATAAAACACACCACAGGCCAGGGAGATGGCCCAGCAGGTAAAAGTGCTTGCCACGCAAGTGTGATGACCAGAGTTTGGATTCCCAGAATTCTCGTAAAACTGACTGTGGTGCTATGCATCTGTAATTCCAACACTACTATGGAAAGCTGGGAGGCAGAAACAGGAGAGTCAGCTGGAAGGTGTGGCCAGCTAGCCTGGAATACAGCATGACAGAAACCAGAGAGACCCTGCCTCAAAACAAGGTGGAACGTGAGAACACCTGGAAAATGTTCTCTAATTTCTACATGCTCACTGTGGCATGTGTGCCTGGACTTAGACACACACACCACACGCACATACATATCAATTTATAAAAACAAAACCACCAAACACCTATCTAATACAAAAGGCTTCGGGTAAAATGATAGTAAGAGAGCTCCCCACCAACTGTTCTTTTCTTGTCCCAGTCAAACTATTCTAGTTTAAAAAAAAAAAAAAAGACTTCTTCACTGTGTGTGTGTGTGTGAAAGAGAGAGAGAGAGAGAGAGAGAGAGAGAGAGAGAGAGAGAGAGAGAGAGAGAGATGGACATTCATATGCATATGTGGGGGTCACAGGTCGACATCAACTGGGTGTTTTCTCAGTTGCTCTCCTTAATTTTTAAAATAGGATCTTTTACTGAACCTGGAGCTCACTATTTGGCTAAACTGACTGGACTATGAGCTCCAGGGACATGCCTGTCTACCCTACTAGCACTGGGCTTACAGATGTGCATACATTTCTGGTTTTTATGTGGGAACTAGGGACCCAAACTTAGGTCCTCATGCTTATGCAGCAAGCATTTGGCCAAATGAGCCATCCCATGCCTTGTTCTTCTTCACTTTTATCTAACAACACGATTTCCCACCACAAATGAAAGTAGGAATTATAAGGGGGGTATCCAAAAAAATTAATGCAACTCTTCTTGCTTGGAATTTTTCAATCATCTAATGAAGGGATTCAGAGGGCTATGAAGGAAGACACAGAAGCAAGAGGAAAATGCTATCAGTTTTAACTGTATGACTGTCACCATTAAATTTAGCTGCCCGTGGCTAGAGCAATGTTCAGCTAAAAATAAAATCAGTACCTGATCCTAGCAGACAGCCTGAGAGAGTGGGTTCAGACCGCCATTTGTGTAGCGGCTTTGATCTCAGCAGACCTCCAGAGAGGGCCAACTTCTGGCCTCCCTCTGTGCCTCCCTCTGGCAGAGGGCCTGAGAACACAGGGGACTGCCTGAGAGCCCCTGATTCTGCCTCCAGGTGGTGGTGAGCGTCCCCTAATTGTGCCATACCCATCCCCCTACCTGGGATTTTGTGAGGTCCCTCCCAAGGCCCCAGGGGAGATCTGGCTTTGGTAGGCTAAGGCTGAGATCCTAGCACACAACCTGAGAGGGTGGGTTTGGACCTCCATCTGTGTAGCAGCTCTGATCTCAGCAGACTGCCAGAGCGCCAAGTTTTGACCTCCCTCGGGCCTCCCTCTGGCAGAGGGCCTGAGAACAAAGGGAACTGCCTGAGAGTACCAGGATCCTGCCTTCACGTGGTGAAGGACGCCTGAGTGTACCTGACTGGAACCTGAATTGGGCTTCTATGGGTACTCCTGAATAGCTGATCTGAAGCCATCAGTTTCCTCCAAACCTGAGAAAACCTGAACCCTGTACCAACCAGCTTTATATAATCAATAAAGAAAGGATCTAGGCACCCAGATAACACAAAGAGAAGCATACTTCAACTTAATTCTCATATCAGAATCATAAACAAAATAAATTCACATGTCAAAATCATAACAAAAGAATAATAAAATAGAAAGCCAAAACACTATGTCCCTACCAAACTCTACCAATCCTATAGAAGAGTTCTACAAGGAGAACCCCCTAGAGATAACCCAGGACACTGAATTTAAAAGAACAATCATAAACATGATCAAGTAATTCAAAGAATTTAAAGGACACACAAACAAATCAGAGAACTCAAAGAAGACAGGATAAACTTCTGAATGAATTTACAAAAGAGATAGAAACATTGAAGAAAATGCAGGAAGAGAGGAAGAGGAAGTACAAAAGTCAATAAGCCAACTTGAAACAGCAGGGGAAAGCCTCACTGCTAGAATGAGTCAACACTGGAGGGTAAAGTTGAAGAATTGGACCACTCAAGCAAAGATTATGGAAAATTTAAAAAAAAAACACAGGAATGGACTATGCAAGAGATGTGGGACACCATGAAAAGACCAAATCTATGGATCATAGGAATAGAGGAAGAAGAAGAACTTCTGGTTAATGGTGCTGACCAGATCTTAAACAGGATTGCAGAAGAGAATTTCCCCAAATTAAGGAAAGACATCCCATACAAATACAGGAAGCACATAAAAGACCAGAGAGACAGGATCAGAAAAGAAACTCCCCACGACATATCACTGTAAAAACACTAAATGTACAGAACAAAGAGAGAATACTAAAAGCAGCAAAAGAAAAACAAGTCACACACAAAAGAAGACCATCAGAATTACAGCTGACTTATCAATGCAAACTATGAAAGCCAGAAGAGCCTAGATTAAGGTATTTCCAGTTCTACATGACAATAGATGCCAGCCCAGAATACCATAACCAGCAAAAATGTCTATTATAGTTGAGGGGGAAAGAAAAATCTCCCATGACATGAATAGTCTGAAAGAATACATGTCCACAAAACCAGCCCTTCAAAGAATACTTGAAGGAATACAGAGAGCAGAGAAAGAAACAACTATGCCCCAGGGGCAACAAAAGAAAATAAAGGCATAATTGAGGAAACACAAAATTAGACAGAGAACACAAACAACAATCAAAATGATGGCGACCAATACTCATTTTTCAATAATAACTTTAAAAAAATCAATGGACTGAGCTCCCCAGTCAAAAGACACAGGCTAAGTGAATGGCTTAAGAAACAAAATCCATCTCTTTGCTGTCTGCAAGAAACCCATCTCACCTTCAAGGACAGGCACTACCTTAAGGTAAAAGGATGGAAAAGAATATTCCAAGCAAATGGCACTAAGAAACAAGTAGGGGTTGCAATTATAATATCTGACAAAATAGACTTCAAAGTAAAACTAATCAGAAGAGATAAGGAGGGTGACTTCATTCTGATCAAAGCAGTTAAGCAAGAAGATATTACAATCCTTAACATATTTGCTCCAAACTGTAGTGCACCCAAATTCATAAAAACAACACTGCAGGACTTTAAGACACAGATTAACCCCAACTCAGTAATAGTAGGGGACTTTAATACCCCACTGTCTCCATTAGACAGGCCAACTGGACAAAGAATAAACAGAGAGATGTCTGAACTAAATGATACCATACATCAAATGGACCTAACCCAGACATCTTTTGAACATTCTACCCAAGCACCAAAGAATACACTTTCTACTCAGCACCCCATGGAACTTTTTCAAAAATTGACCACAAAACAAACCTGAACAAATAAAAAAAAATTGAAATAATTCCATGCATTCTATCAGACCACAATGCAATAAAGCTCAAAACCAACATGGACAAAGCCCTAGTCACTACATGAACTGACGGAGATTGAACAACGCACTCGTAAACAGTGAGTGAGTCAAAGGAGAAATTAAAAAAGAAATAAAAGAATTCCTGGAATTCAATGAAAAGAACAATACAACACAACCTCTGGGACACATTAAAAGCAGTCCTAAGAGGGAAGTTTATAGCTCTAAGTGCCTACATTAAAAAATTAGAAACAGGCATGGTGGCGCATGCCTTTAATCCCAGCACTCAGGAGTCAGAGTCAGGCAGATATCTGTGAGTTCAAGGCCAGCCTGGTTTATATAGTGAGTTTCAGGACAGCTGGGGCTACAGGGAGACCCTGTCTCAAAAAGACAAAAAAAAAAATGGAAAAGAACATGAAGTGGGTGGGTAAGTGGACCTGGGAGGAGCTGGAGATGGGGGAATATTATCAAAATATATTTATGAAATTTAACCCACCAGAAGAGAAGAAATAACAAAAATCAGAGCAGAAATATATGAAATAGAAACAAAGAAAACAATACAAAGATTCAATGAATCTAAGAGCTTGTTCTTTGAAAAGATAAACAAGAGAGACAGATCCTTAGCCCAGTTAGCCAAAAGAAAGAAAGAGCAAATCCAAATCAACAAAATCATAGATGAAAGGAGGCACCTCATGGTGGACACCAAAAGGATCCAGAACGTCATAAGGGAATACTTTAACAACCTATACTCTATTAAAGCTTAACATCTAAAAGAAGTGTATTGCTATGTAAAATTATGACAACCTATTGCTGAAGACAGGACATACTTCAGACACCAGACTTGGCACAGTAGAGCTTAAACTGACCTAAGAGCCACCTCCCTGAAGTCTAGCTGTCATAGTTTTGGAGAACACTATGCAAGCTGCTAAGGGAGAACATCAATTGAAGGTCCAACCCCAGCTTTAAGGTCTAATAATCACAATGACTGTCACAGCAAACTATATTAGGACATCAGTGGTGTTTTCGTCTTGCAGGTAATCAACAGATACCTAATGGGACTTAAAGTCCATTCAATGGGAGATCGCATACAGATACACATAAAAAAGACCATTCACCATGATCAAGCAGGCTTTATCCCAGAGATGCAGGAATGGTTCAACAGATGCAAGTTAATAAAAGTCATTAATCATATAAATGGACTCAAAGACAAAAACCACATTGTCATCTCAATAGATGCAGTAAAGGCTTTTGACAAAATTCAGCATGTATTTATGTTCAAAGTCCTAGAGGGAAGTGGACTGGAGGGAACATACCTCAACATAATTAAAGCCATATATAACAAACCCACAGCCAACATCATTATAAACAGAGGAAAACTGGAAGCATTCCCATTAAAATCAGGAACCAGACAAGGATGTCCACTGTCTCGACTCCTTTTCAAATAGTGCTTGAAACTCTTGCTAGAGCAACAAGACAGGAGAAGGAAATTAAAGGAGTACTAATTGGAAAAGAAGAGGTCAAACTATCACTTTTTGCAGATTATATGATACTATACCTAAGAGATCCCAAAAGTTCCACCAGAAAACTCCTAGAACTGATCAACACTTTCAGTACAGTGGCAGGTTATAAAATCAATCTACAATATTCAGTAGCCTTTCTATACACCAATAACAAGCAATTGGAGAAAGAATACAGGGAAATGCTCCCATTCACAATTGTTTCAAAAAAAATATCTTGGAATAAATCTGACCAAAGACACCAAAGATAACTACAACAAAAAGCTTAAATCATTAAAGAAAGAGATTGAGGAAGACACCAGGAGATGGAAGGACCTCCCACGCTCATGGATTGGAACAATTAATATTGTTAAAATGACCATCCTACCAAAAGCAATAAATAGATTCAATGCAATCCCAATCAAAATCCCCATGACATACTTCACAGAATTAGAAAAATGCATCCTTAAATTCATATGGAAGCACAAAAGACCCCGGAGCCAAAGCAACCCTGAGCACAAAGAGTAAAGCTGGGGGATTAATATACCAGATCTCAAAGTATACTACAGAGCTACAGTCATAAAAACAGCATGGTACTGGCAAAAAAATACACATAAATCAATGGAACATCATTGAAGATCCAAACCCAAGTACATGCAATTTCAGCCACCTGATATTTTACAAAGGTGCCAAGAACACACAAGGGAGGAAAGACCAGCATTGTCAACAAATGGTACTAGCAAAACTGGATCTCCATTTGTAGAAGAACGAAACTAGATCCTTATCTTTCACCTTGCACGAAAGTCAACTCCAAATGGATCAAAGACCTCAATGTGAAACTGGAAACCCTGAAATTATTAGAAGAAAATATAGGCAGTAGCTTATAAGACATAGGTGTAGGAAAGGGTTTTCTAAATGGGACAGAAGTTGCTCAGAAATTAAGGTCAGCAATCAGCAAGTGAGGCCTCGTTAAACTAAAAAGCTTCTGTACAGCAAAAGAAACAATCAAAAAAGTAATAATCAACAAGTGGGGCCTTATTAAACTAAGAAGATTCTGTACAGCAAAAGAAACAATCAAAAACGTGAAGAGAAAACCCACAAAATGGGGAAAAATCTTCACCAGTGACACATCTGGCAGAGGTTTAACATCCAGAATATATAAAGAACTCAAAAAACAAAGAATTGAGAAACTAAATGACCCATTTAAAAGATAGGCTAATGATCTAAACAGAGTTCTCAAAGGAAGAAATAAAGATGGCTAAGAAAACATCTCAAAAAGTGTTCAACATCGTTAGTAATTAGGGAAATGAGTTGCCCCACTGCTGGTGGGGCAGCAAACTTGTTCATCCCCTATGGAAAGCAGTGTGGAGAACTCTTAAAACACTACAAATGAACCTACCATATGACCCAGTTATACCACTCCTTGGCATATACCCAAAGGACTCATCCTATTGTAGAGACACTTGTACAACCATGTTTGTTGCTGCTCTTTTCACAATAGCTAAGTGATGGAAGCGACCCAAGTGCCCCTCAACTGACGAGTGGTTAATAAAAATGTGGTATATTTACACAATGGAGTTCTATTCAGCAGTAAAGAAAGATGAAATAATGAAATTTGCAGGTAAATGGATGGATCTAGAAACTGTTATGCTAAGTGAAGTAACACAGACTCAGAAAAATAAAATAGAAAAAAATGAGAAAACCTAAGCAAGTGATGAAGGTCTTTGTTATGATATATAAAGGATGAGACAAAAATAATATACACATAATCTTAAAATTTCTATGGTCATAGTATATAGTCAAGTAGTTTAAGGAACAAACTATATATCTAGTCAAGGTTTATCTGAGAATATTTGGTTTTTTACCCAAGCCTTATCTACATAGCACATGATAATTAAAAGTACCAGACTGGTGGAACTAACCCTACTGAATGTTTAACAGCCATAGTTTGAGGCCTATACTAATGTGGTCAGAGGGACATAAAGGACAGTTATTGCCCCTTGCCCTCCAAGGTCGACTAAGTTCCAGGGGACTATGGAACATCTCTCAAAATGTCCTGTAAATGTGGTGAGTCACTTGTCCTTTTTTTCAGGGAGGACATGGAGACCCTACAATATGGACTTAAACCAGTGTCCAGTCTACAAAGAGGATGGTCAACTCAGAGGAAACATCTCATTCATGCTTCCAAGTGAAGCAGGACATGGTCGAGCAGGACCTTTGACTTATCTTCACATAGATGGAACTGGTAAAAGAAAGGAGCCAGGAGCTCCTCCCATGCCCATGTGACCCCTGAGGAACAGATCCTCAAATGACCTTAAGTGTAAAAATAAATTGATTTATTTGGGCCAACTGTATGGTCTTAGACACCTAAAAGGAAAGTATAAACAAAGAGTAAAGTCATCAGTATATTTCTTTAAGAGTTCAAGGGATTACACTTCCCAGACATTAGGCTTAAGTCTATATAAAAAGTTATTTAGACAATTATTTCTCATTGATGGTTTTGTTCCTAACCAGAAAGTGCTGCTCAGATGTAAGACTTCAAATCTTGGTCTCCAATATGACACTGATTCTAATCACTCCAACAGCTATAAAAATACCTGAAAGCAAATCCTGAATCCATCTCTCTAGAGTGCAGCCTTGGAAGACAAAAGAAAAATGAGGAGGAACCCAATAGAGGAATGCTTTTGGAAGCCCTTGTCAAGAAATTCCAATGGACTCTCATATGAACATTTAAAAATTGCCCTGTTCTGACTTCTTGCTAGTTCCCTGTCTAGACCTTTTAATGCTAATTACTCTTGCCTTTACTTCTCCTTCACATCTCCTAGTCATGATTCAAGGACTTTCTTTCCCCCCTAGAGGTAAGAGTTATGCAATTTGGGAGTCTTTTAGATAGACCCACTGAAGAGGTACTCCAATTGCCTCACCTGCGTCCCTGTTCAGCATGGAAGAAGCCAGAGCGGGTCTGCGTCCCTATTCCCTATTGGCAATTTGGGTAACCCCTTTGGAGGATGGCATGATAAGAATAGGAGGTAGGAACTGGCTAGGCAGTTAGGGTAAAAAGACCCCAAAGAGAAGCAGCCAGTTTCTTAGCTAAAATCAAAATGTCCTTGGGCCTCTTAGCAACATTCTCTGTTCCAAAGGCCAAAAATTTCAAAAGTATTTGGGAGCTTGTATCTAATCCTTAAAAGATTTTAGGGTTACCTCCTTCAGCAGGGGGAATGTTAGAGTAGCCAAAACTCCCATAAAAATAAATAAATCAAAGGGGAAAAAAAAGATGGAGAAAGGGGACCAAGGATTAGGGGCAGCCTCTGGCAAGCAAATGGATTATCCTTTGGAGCCTTCTGAAAGAGACACATCCCTTCCAACACCATGGTTTTAGCACAATGAGATGTCTGACCTACAGAACTGGAAGAAAATACATTTGTGTTCCTTTAAACAAACAAAATCAGTACCTAAAATATATTAGGCTGGAGTTGGTTAAAAGTGAATGGGCTGGGGCTGGAGAGATGGCTCAGTGGTTGAGAACACTGACTGCTTTTGTAGAGGACTCGGGTTTGATTCCCAGCACCCACATGGTGGCTACGAACTATTCGTAACTCCAGTTCCAGGAGAATCTGAAGCTGTTGTCTGACCTCCACAGTGTTGCACGACATGGGTGCACTCACATACATCCAGGCAATATACTCATACACATAAAAATAATAAGCCGGGTATGGTGGTGCATGCCTTTAATCCCAGTACTCGGGAGGCAGGTGGATCCCTGTGAGTTCAAGGCCAGCCTGGTCTACATAGTGAGTTCCAGGACAGCTAGGGCTACAGGGAGACCCTGTTTCAAAAAGACCAAAAATAAATAAATAAATAAATAAACAAACAAACAAATAAATAAGCAAGCAAATGGGCTAACTTAAACAAAATGATATTAAGTATATTTACAACTGCTTCCTATGATTCCACTTGGGTATCTAATTCATACCTTAGTAGGGTCAAAACCAGACTCTTCCCCCTCCTACTCCTAGATTTCATATCTCAGGAGGAACAAAACTATTATCTACTCTAGAAACAGAGTACATATGAGCCCCAATCCACGTGTGATCTTTAATTCCTTCTTCTACATCATTTCCCACATCTGAACCATGAGCAAAATCTGTAGGTATCTTCCAAAATAGAGTCTACATCTACCTGCTCATCTTCCCCACCAGCACCTGCCAAAGCCACCAGCATCTTTGGCTTGAGTGACCATAACAGCTTGCAGTCTGGTCTCTTAGTTGACTCATCATCTCTATAGACTATTTGTCATTACACATCCAGGGAGAATGCTTTAGAGGGGTAGCTCATGATGTACGCTGTTTATTCTCTTCTGGGGTTATGATCACTCTTCGTGATGGTGGATGTGACCCTTTTGTAATGTACATTATATTGGTAAGTTATCATGTTGTTTGAGCTCACTGAGAGGGCGTTGCTCCCCATTTCAGACCCAAGCATGTTTATCTCCAAGGCTCATTGTCTGGGGATGGGCTAGCCCCACTAACTCTAACAGGGAGGGCAAAAGGGCACAAGAGTAAAAAACAAAAAAAAATGTACCCTTGAGAACAGCTGGAAGGTAAACTATTGGTTATCTCATTATATAAAAGGATGTACAGGGTGAAAGAGACCCTGAAAGTTCAGTGATGGGAAGCCCATCCATGGACAGAAAGCTCAATCAGGAACTTCAGCTGACTGCTTTAATTTCCCCTGTTGGTTTCTGTTGGATGTTGTGAGTACCTGATTTGATGAGGACATCCCATTGGCTGCTATTTATTCTTTTACCTGAAAGCCTCATGCAAGGGGACACTGCTCTGCCCAGGACTCTATTGGGAATGCCCATGGACTGCTGCAACAGGACTTCCTCAGTTGTTTTCTGAATGTTTTTAACCTTCCAATTTGATGATGTTACTGATGTTGTTTTTCCACTTGGAAGCTTCATCCAAAGGGACAGTCTGCTCTGCTATGGTAACTCCAGCTGCCTTAAAGGGGTGTGCTGCCTTTGAGATCTTCTGGATACCCATTTAATGCTGTTTTTCTATCTATCTATCATCTATCTATCTATCTATCTATCTATCTATCTATCATCAATCAATCATCTATCCATCTATCTGTATGTGTGTATGCATGCATGTGTGCCATGGTGTGCATATGGAGGTGAGAAGACAATGTGTGGGAGTTGGTTCTCTCCTTCCACCATGTGGGTTCTGAGGATTGAATTCAGGCCATCAGGTTTAGTGTTAAGCACCTTTACCTACTGAGGTGTGTTGCTGGCCCTTATCTCTCAACCTAAACTTTCCTAGTTTATCTTGCCCAGGACTCTATTGGGAATGCCCATGGACTGCTGCAACAGGACTTCCTCAGTTGTTTTCTGAATGTTTTTAACCTTCCAATTTGATGATGTTACTGATGTTGTTTTTCCACTTGGAAGCTTCATCCAAAGGGACAGTCTGCTCTGCTATGGTAACTCCAGCTGCCTTAAAGGGGTGTGCTGCCTTTGAGATCTTCTGGATACCCATTTAATGCTGTTTTTCTATCTATCTATCATCTATCTATCTATCTATCTATCTATCTATCTATCTATCATCAATCAATCATCTATGTACCTACCTACCTACCTACTTATCTACTTATCATTTGCTATTTATTCTTTTACTTTGGCTTGCTTTATATGTAATGAACTCACTCATTCAAACCAAACATTTGGTTATCACAGATCATTTTCTGGACTGTAGAGAACCCTTTGCAAGCTAGTCCTATCCACTCTCCTGAGTCCTCTTCTGGTGCCGCTTTTTGCTCCCATTGACAACCTATTGCTCTGCCTTTTGTAGCTGCGTTCCTGGTTCCTCCCTGGAGTATCCTGTCCTGTGGTTTTATAGGGCCGCTGTTGGTTAACAAGCTCAGCTCCATACCTCCTCTTTAGGGAGATCTTTGTTTGCTGACACCCATTATCAATTAGCCCCTATGGTAACACACCCTACCATCTTCCTCTCCTCCCTGGTTTGGTTCATTATCTGATATTCTGATTTATTTGCTTATTTATTGCTTATATAGCCACTTCCATGATATAAATGCCATTGGATAGGCACTCACTTACAAAATGAATTCTCTGGCAACCAGAATGGAGCCTGTTACATAACAGTATTCCTTAAGAGTCAAGGAATTAGCCAATATAGAATGTTTATCTACAAATCTTATGGTTCTCTGGCACCACTGAGTGGGCCATTAAGAGGATGTCTCACATGGGAGACCTGTGTGTTTGCCAATGTTCGATGTGTGAACACGGATCCAGCTGTACAGACAACTGAGTTCCAAGATAGCCCTGTCTAGACAGATGGCTTGGGCATTAGTTTCCTATTACGATGGCTTAAAGGGCAGTGAGACTTTGTGAGTTTATGGAGGAAAAGCCAAACTGTGAAAACCAAGCTGCTTTGGACTTCTGTTCTAACGTCAGAGGGCTGCCCTTCCTGTAAATCGCCAACTGCTGTGCGAGGTCAACACATGCAGGGCTTCGCTCAAGCCAGCCTGGGGATTTATTTACTAAAACGGGGCGGCACATGAAAGAGAGCTGCCACGCCGTATTTAAATGACCTCATTTCTGCTGGAACCTCAAATAGCATTTCACAGCAGCTTCTTTGCTCCAAATGTGAGAAGACACATCACTGAAACAGAATTTCACCGCAGTGAATGCCTTGGCTGTCACCACAGACCTATTCTGAGGCTCTTCGCTAATCCCTTCTTTTTGGTGCTGTTGTTTTGTTTTGAAACAGGGTCTCCCTGTAGCCAAAGCTGGCCTAGAAATTGCTATATAGAGAGCTTATATTTTCTTATTTACACTGACCACTGAGAAATGAAAAATGTGTGACCATAACGTCAGGGCTTAAAGCCCTGAGTCATCAGACCACAATGCTCAGTTAATAGCGAGAAAACAGCCTAGAGAAAGGCCAAGGTGGCTTGATGGTCACAAACATGGAGGTAGAAAAACTGGGTTGGAATCCATTGTCCCTCCTCCCAGACTTGGCATCCCTGGGCATCTTTAGGAATAAGAATCTACAGAGCACTTCAGGTTCAGGCCTTGAGCTAGAACTGGTGACAGAAAGACATTTAAGACCAGGGCCCTTAAAGGTAAACTGGAGACATGGGAATACCACAAACCACACGATCACTGGAATATGGGTGGGTGTTATGTGTCAATGGACAGACAATGAGCACTATGGGAGCCCAGGATGGAGAGGCCTAATGGGCAGGTTGCCGCAAGGCCACAGAGACCACTTAGAGGCAGGCATCTGGATGCTTGATGTGCCAGGAGGGTGGGGGCTATGAGACAGAGGAAAGGGGGGAAAAACTGGGCAGAAAACAGCACCCACAATGGTTCAGGGGCAAAAGCCAGCACTGCCCTGAAGATCTCAGCCCGCCCTGGGGGAGGAAGGCAGCCCTGAGAACTGTATCCTGAATAGCTTCAGTACAGGGCTACTCCCAGGAAGACGGAGACACTTAGAATTTGGAATTTTCAGGCCCATCCCATCCTCCTGGGAGAGACCAGAGTTTGAGTTACTATTCATACTTCCATGGCAAAGCTTCTAAGAAAGGTCCTAGAGCCTGAGCCTTGGAGAGCTTCTGGATTGGAGAATGCATCTATGTACCAGGATAAGGGGCACCTGCCCCTACAGGGACAAAACTCTTGTGTGATGATCCTCACCCTTCAGTTGGTTATCCATCTAAATCTTTTATTTTATCCTTTATAAGCCAGTAAGTATAGGAAAAAAATAAGCAGGGGGGATTGAGACAGAAAGTACAGATTAAGAGACTCGAATGACAGGCCAAGGTGTTTGGACATTACTGTAGACTCATCCAAAGGGCTTAACTAAAGTGTATGTGTGGGTGTGCACAGAATGCATACATGTGCATGTATGAGAATAAGTCACACGATTTTCTCTTCAGAAAGATCCCACATAGGGCCAGTGGATAAACAGAGGGGAGTGAAGGCAGTGAGGTGGGTAGGAGACTACATAGAACAAGTGCTCTGACCTCCTGTTCCAGCAGTGGGGAAAAGAGGTACCCGGGTTGAAGGGAATCAACACAGACAGGACTTGGCAATGGAATGGATATGACGTAAGGCAGAAAACAACATTTCAGGAGACTTCACCAGGAGGGCCTGCCTAGCACGTTCAGTGACAAACAGGGAAGTCCCAGGGAGACCAGAATGGATGGTCACCCAAGCTTTGGCCAAGCAAGACTAGAACAGAGAGTGAGTCTCACAGTTTGGAAAGGGATGCATTGGATTTTAGGCATGAGATGGAAGGTTTACAATGGGAGCATCCTGCAGGCAGCTGGTATAAAGCTTGGAGAGTAAGGAAGAGGTGAAGATGAAGATAGGAGATGTGACCACACAAGGCAATGTGTTCACCCAATGACATCAGGGGCTTTCTAGAAGAGAATCCTCCTCAGGCTGCCTGAGGTCTCCAATGAACCACTTTCAAGGAAAAGATCTGGAACTATATAGGGTGGATAACGGCTACTGGGGTCAGACCCCAAATGAACCCCAGACGTACACATGGTAGTCACAAGTAAACTGGCAAATGGTAGGATTTTCCCCTTTGTTATGTACCTGTATCTGGTTATATGCATTTTACTAGTGTTATAAAAAGAGTTCTAGGTAAACAGACAAATACAATTATCTTGAATGACTAATGGGCTTTGTTAGTAAGGTTTTAAATTGCTCTGAGCTTATCTCTAAAATTGCTAGCCTATATTCTAAGATATTCGTATTTTAGAAGGTGGGCCCAAGTTTTTATTTCAAAAATTTAATCTGCTTCTGCGCCTTGCGCGCGCGCGCGTGTGTGTGTGTGTGTGTGTGTGTGTGTGTGTGCGTGTGTGTGTGTGTGTGTGTGTATAATTTCAGTTACTATTTTATGTAAACATACTATTTTTTTTTCTTTTTTGGTCTTTTTGATACAGGGTCTCCCTGTAGCTCCCGCTGACCTGGAATTTGCTATATAGACCAAGCTGGCTTTGAACTCACAGAGATCCACCTGCCTCTGCCTCCCAAGTGCTGGGATTAAGGGTGTGTGCCACCACACCTGGCTAAAAAATACATCTTTTAAAAAAAGGAAATATTTGAAGCCAAGCATGGTGGCTCAAACCTGCAATCTCAGCACTGGTGAGGCCGAGGCGGGTGAACTGGTGTGAGGTCAAGGCCAGGGAGAGCTACACAGTAAGGCCAGATTCCAAAAAACCAAACCAAACTAAACAAGATTGTTTAAAGAAAATATGTTTCCTATTGCTCTGTTAAGAGAGATCAGAACAAGGAAACAAAGACAAGGATTTATTTTAATGTAATACTTTTTTTAGAGCAAGTAAGTCTATAAAAAAGAAGTACCAATCAAACAAAAATGGTCTGAATGGGCATTACAGGCCTTTTCTATAATTTATTGTCTGTAGATACATCAAATCATTAATAAAGCAGAAACTAGCACCACTGACATATTAAATCTCCCATTATTCAAATAGAATGGAATTTCTTTCTCAAAGACTTAAAAGGTAAATAGTTATTTTCTTTTTTTCCTGGGAATTCCATTTTAGCATGACCTTGGTCTTGACTCTGTTGGAGTAAAAATAAAAATCCACTCACTGCAGCCCAAGAACCTGGCCATGCTTCAGGGAGGTCTGTTGGTTCCTGTGGGGCTACGGGTGTGAAGGATGCTGTGAAGAGTCTGTCAGCTGAATCCTGGGCAAACGTATCAGTGGGGGCACTCTGGGGGTCAAAGTTGATAATGTGTGCCTGAGGAGGTGTGTGGTCTATTCTTGCTTACCAACACCAACAGTGTGATGGGGCCAATCATCAGTCTGTGGGTTATGGATGCTTACAAAAAGTGCTAATTTCAAATGTGGATCTCTCCATTCCAGAGGAATGTGGCTTAAAAAAAAATTGTTCCCTGGGGCTGATAAGATGGCTCAGTAAGTAAAGGTACTTGCCATCAAGCCTGACAACCTGAGCTCGATCCTTGGGACCATATGATGAAAAAAGAGAACTGGATCTCTCCAGTTGTTCCTATAACTTTACATGTGTGCCATGGCATTCACACACCCACACACAAACACACATAAAAACAAGTAAAATGTAACTTAGCTTTAAAAATTTTTTTTAACTTTAAAAAACTTTACTGAGAATGTCATACATGCATATAAGGTGTTTTGATCAAATCCATGCTTACCCCCTTCCCTCCAACAGCTCCCATATCTCCCCATTACTTTTTTCTGAGAACTTTGTGTTCTCTTTCTTTTTTTTTTAATAGGGCTTTTTGCTTCTCTAACATTCCCCCCCTCTGAAGAGGGAACCCTAAAATCTTTAAGGTTTTGATTTTTAAAAAAATATGTATTACTTTTATTTTATGTGTATGAGTGTATTGCCTGCATGTATGTGAGTGCACCTGTGTCATGCAATGCCACAGAGGTCAGAAGAGAGCTTCAGATTCCCCTGGAACTGGAGTTAAGGATGCTTTGTAGCTGCCATGTGGGTGCTGGGAATTGAACCCAGGTCCTCTGCAAGAGCAGTCTGTGTGCTCTTAACCAGCTGAGCCATCTCTCCAGCACCAAGGTTTGGATTTTTTTTTTTTTTTAACCACTTCATACCTCTTGGGCCATTTGATCTTAGCTTAAAAAGTAGGCAAAGGAACTTTGGTACATGTAATTTTCAGACAGTCTAATTCAAAAATTCAATTTTATGTCTTTTTTTTTTAATTAATTAATTTTTTTGGGGGGGGCCTTTTTGAGACAAGGTCTCCCTGTAGCCCCAGCTGGCCTGGATTCACTATGGAGACTAGACTGGCCTTGAACTCACAGAGATCCGCCTGCCTCTGCCTCCCGAGTGCTGGCGTGCACCACCACACCCGGCAATTTTATGTCTTTTAAAAATTAAAATGAGTAGAAGATGGATACTCTTAAAATTTTGGGCTTTTTTTCTTCTTTTTCAAAAATCATTCTGAATTATTTTCATCATGTCTGAGGACAAATTAAAGCCTGTTCTCTAGACTGTATGTGAGATTCAACCACCTTTGGTATCCAAAACCCTTGAAATGATCTGGGAAGTCAATGCTCCCTGCCTAATAGCTTTCATCTGAGGTTTTCTGTGGATTCGGTCTAATCATGAGGGAGAAAAAAAATATTATCAAGTTAGAGTAGTTGCTAATAAAGGATACATAATATTACTGCTCTTTTGGGGAGGTGTATTTTGTCCTTAAACCTCTTGGGGGGGAGCCGCATAAAGTTAACAGAAAAGCACTGACAGAAACATCACTTTTCTTCTCATCTGCTTCTTCATCCAACAGATAACACTGCCTCTGTGTAAGGCCTTCGATGCCCCAGCTCCTCAACTGAAGGAATGTGGTCCCTCAAAAGAGTGGTTATTATTATAATTCTTCTCAACCCATCATACAGACAGGTTAAAATTATAGAGGTAATGACACCAAGCAGCCTTATGAGACATTCCATTCACTCCCAGGGCACACTTTCTCAGCAGCCAAACCAGAACGGGATGCTTGCACACAGATTTCCCTCCTCCCCAACTCTCTCTTTCACACCTAACAGTGTCTTCTGAGTCAGAGAGCCAGTCAGCACCCTACCCAGGAAGCCACTGCTCCCTTAAGGGTCCACAGCACCTTCTGCCAAGAGATTCAGGGCACAGACATGAAACTTTAATGAGAGGATGCTGGGGGAGATGGGGGAGACAAGCAGCTCACCCAGCAACGGTGTCTTTGCCTTTCCATAGGACCAATCTTGACCACAGCAGAGAGATGACACTGTATCTGAGAACTCTATAAGATGCTTCTGAGCTTCACTGGAATTTATCAATGCAATAACATAATCTCATGAAAATAACACTTGTTAAACTGTTAAAAATAAAAGCAGATGCTTCCCTGTGTTTTGGATGCCCTTCCTGTGTAACGTGGAGGCTGGGATGTTTGTACTATCAACTGCCACCAGAAATCTTTAGCCTTGAAGTAGCAATTTCCCTGTGACAGTGGTAATGAATAATGATGCTGTGCAAGTGCTTTATCTGGGCCTCAGAAGACTCCAATTTTACCACAGGATGCTTGAATTTTCCGCTTAGATCACTTCACTAGCTCTTTATGTAAGGGGGATAAAATGACTCTGACTTTTGTTGTTAAAGGTTCTGATCATTTATCTTGAGTTTGTTGGCTTCTAAGTACAAAGCCATCTTGGGCATAGTTTCTGAACTAGAAAAACAACTTCAACAATATTTACTTTAAAATTTGGATTCCTGGGTCTGGGAGATGGCTGCCCAGTCAGTTAAGCTCTTGCTTTATAAGCAAGGAGGATCTGAATTCATTCCCTGAGAGATCCTGTTTCAAACACCTGGGTGGATGGCACTAGTGGAAAAACACCTGAGATTGTCTTCTGGTTTCCCATGTGTGCACATGCATCCAGATACAGACGTACACACACACAGAGACATGCATGCATGCACACACGCACGAACCAAAAGAAGAGAATTCCGATTCTGTAATCAAACTGAACCTTACCCGTGCCAGGCAATCACTGGACTGGAAGTCCGTCTTCCCAGTTTTTGAGAAGCGGCGTTTGTCATTGCTGGTGGCCAGAGGAACATCTATCTTTGGGATTGTCTGCTCTGCTCCTCTGTCCACTTCTGACCTCTCTAGATGGGATCCAGCCACATCCTTGAGAGAATGCGGGTCATTTTCTAGCTCGAAGGCATGCCCATTTCCAAGTTCCTGGTCTGTGCTGTTCTCCAGCTCAGAGCTGGGGTCATCTGCCAAATCACAGCCAGCACTGCTCTTGAATTCCTTGCTGATAGGGGGTCTAGAAATGACCCCAAACTTCCTTGTTCTCTTCCCCTTCTTCGAAGTTCGGTCACCCAGCTCCAAGTTTGGTGTCTCTCCTGGTTCCGAGCTGTTGCTGCCGTTGCCATTGTAAGTCGACTGGGCTTTGTGCTTGAAGCGCCGCAGCATGATCAGGTAGATGAAGCCTCCATTCCAGCACTGCTCAGCCAGGTAACTGTGACACACAGACAGGAGCGGTTAGATTCGGTTTCCCTGGATATAGTGTTCAGTGCCCAGCTAGGACCTGATGACTGAAAACCTGGCCAATGGATTGAGGCACCAGGCTGCCTAGTGAACATCAATATTTAGCTTGTTGCTTTAATTTATTTAATTGTTGATACTGAAATGACCCTCAACCCCTCAAAGCGAAAGAACACCTCACAAACTAGAAATTTGAATGTAACTCCTCTATAACCAAGAGTGAGAACAGGGTTTTTCTACAACAGAGCCAATCCCAATATAGCCTTAAAAAAATAAAATTCCTTTCTTGGCATTTGCCTTGTAGTGCTGACGATGCAACCCAGGACCTCACATGTTAGGCAAACACTCTACTTCTGAGCTCCAGCCCCATCCTCAAATTTTTTTTTCTAAAGATTTATTATTTTATCATGTGTGTGCACCAGCTAGTCTGTATGTGCACCATGTACATGCAGGTGCCTGTGGAGGCCAGAGGAGGGTGTCAAATCCCCCCCAGAGCTGGAGTAACAGGCAGTTGTGAGCTGCCTGTTGTGGATGCTGTGAATTGAACCTTGGTTCTCTGCAGGGACAGTAAGTGCTCTTAATCACTGAATCATTAAGCCATCTCTCCAGCCTCTGAAAACAAAATTCTTGTACGAGAAATAAATTCTATTGCTGTATATCACACAGCAAGGTAACTGTGGTTGACAACATTTAGTTCTATATTTCAGAACAGCTAGTAGAGGATTTTAAATGTTCCCAATACAAGCAATTGTAAATACCAGAAGGATTGAGTTCAATGATCTGATCATTACACATTATATACATAATGCTTTTTAAGGAGATGAAAAGGTTGAACCAAAAATTAATAAAAGTTTATTTTTTAAAAAAGTATTTTTTTAATTTTATTTTACGTATATGTGTATATTGCCTGCATGTAGGTAAGTGCACCCATGTTGTGCAATGCCCTCGGAGGTCAGAAGAGGCTGACGGATCCCCTGGAGTTATGGACAGCTGTTAGCTGCCATGTGGATGCTGGGATTTGAACCCAGGTCTTCTGCAAGAACAGTCAGTGTTCTTAACTGCTGAGCCATCTCTCCAGCCCAAAAGTTTATTCTCCAGTCCCTTAACGATCTCTTGCATTGGAATTTCACAAACTCCCATCTGTGTGTGTGTGTGGGGGGGGTGTGGAATAATATTACAAATTCCAGAGTAGAGAAAAGATAAAATGAACTGAGGAAAATGTAAAGTTCTGCTTTTAGGATGAAAAAAACCAATGAGTTGCACAATAAGAACTTCTGCCCCGCAGCAGATGAAGTGAAAACAGAGCCAACACTGAGCATGGGGCAGGGTGCTGATGGCATTTTGCTGCCACTGGCTAAGAAGGACTGGCAGCTGTGTGTGGGCTCGTTTCTTGGTAAAGGCTCTAGTTTGGGCTGTGCACAGCACATATAGACTGTCATTTCCAGTGTGAACATCACAGTAAGAATAAAGCACACTGATAGGGGACGGGGACAAAGGAGGCTGTTGGAAACTGTCACCAGGAGTTAAGGGACCCATGACATGGGGAAGGCAGGGCCAGGGCCAGTCACTTTTTTGTATATGTGAGGGCTGTCAAACACTGAGAAACAGGAAACAATAAAAACAAGATAGCATGTGAAATGTGATATACATTGAGTGCTCCAGAGCTTAGAGTACTAAGAAAAGAGAATGTCAAGTGAAGTAGTGGTCAGTACTTTGCAGTCAGAAAGGAGGCCAGGCTGGACCCTCCACTACCCAAGCAAGATAAAGACATACAGATTTCCCCCAAAACCCCAAGCAGGGGAATGCCCACACCACTTGCCGCCTCCTATACTTCGCTGGCTCCCAAGCAGAGTGTCAACTAAATCCTTCACAAATCTGAGCTGCTTCTGGCCTTTCTACGCTTATGAAAAAGGAGACCTGAGGTTATGTTGCCTCCATCTTCAATAAGTGAGAAATAGAGAAAAGGTTTCTCAAGTGTACCAAGCCAGTTGTTCTTCCTCCAGGCACAGTGCTGACTCCTACAAAGTGAGGACTGCATGTAAACAGACATTAAGATGCCCTTCTATGATCTTGTCACCAGGGAAAATCAGATCAGAGAGCTGGGCCGTCAGCATGTGGGAAGGACGGTGGGTCATCAGTCATTAGTCCTCATTTACCACCAGCTTCCACTTAGGCATTGTGCCGGGGACCAGAAGGGGAAGAAGAGGTAACCAGCTTCCTAGAAATGCACTGGTTTCTGGCTCGGAGGCATTTCCCATGTCTAATGGTTGGATCAGTGCAATGAGGGCTAGTGATGCAGTTCAGTAGTAGAATGCTTGCCTAGCATGTGTGGGGCCTTGGGTTCAATCCTAGTGTCTTTCTCTGTCTCTCACAGACACACACAGACACAGACATACACCAGTTTCAGATTAGCACATATGACAGTGACTAACTAGATCAGAGAATAATTCTTACTCTTTACAACAGAGTTGATGTGTTATGTGCAGACCTTTTCTTTGGTACAAATAGGCCCATTGTTTTAGAGTACAAGAACCTTGGATGGTGCCTGAAATGGAGATGGTAATTCACTTCTACAGGGTCACACTTGGCAACACTATAGAGCCAAGAGGAATCTATCTTCAGTTCAGTACCACCTCTCTATCTTCTTCTGGCTTCCTAGCAATAAGAAAGACCTTGTCACCTTAAAGGAACTGTTATGACAGGTTACTTTATTTTTTCCTGGACTCTGGAGGTTATAAGGTCAACTCAAAGACAATGGGTAATGAATGAATTATGGACCCTGTAGTGAGTCACTAAGCTAGACACTTTGGGCAGCAGATAATGAGAACACTTCAAATCATCTCACACCCAATAGTTTCATATTCTCTATCCATATGTATGTAAATGATTCACCTAGCTTTCCATTAATTCATAGACTCAAGCTCCCCCTTTTTTTTTGTTCAGAAGAATTCTTATCCAGTATTAGAATCTTTTGTGTGTGTTTGTATGTGTTCATGTGTATACCCAAAACTTACTATTTAAAAAAATATTTATTTTATTATGTGTATGAGTATATTGCCTGCAAGTAAGTGTACTTGCATCATTCAATGTATGCAGAGGTCAGAAAACTGGGGTTACAGATGATTGTTAGCAGCCATGTGGGTGCTGGGACTCAAACCTAGGTCCTCTGCAAGAGCACTGCAAGACAGTGTTCTTAACTGCAGAGCCATCTCTCTCCAGTCCCAGCCTGGAATTTATTAAATATGCTAGGCTAGCAGGTCAGTCAGTCCCACCGATCTGTTGGGATTACAAGTGTGTGTCACCATGCTGGACTTTTTCTTTGACATGGGCTCTGGGGACTGTACTCAGATCCTCATGCTTGCCCAGCAAGCACCAAGCTATCTTTCCATCCCCAGCATTAGAATCTTCAACTAAACTTCAAAGTCAGTTGGTCTTAGCTTTTGGCTGTTTTAACAGAAATCTGAGCCTGGGTGATTCAATAAAGGAAAAAGGTTTATTTTGGCTTGTGATACTACAGGCGGGAAAGCTCAAGCTTGGGTGACTACATCTGGCAAGGGCCTTGTGCCACTTTTACTCACGGCAGAAGGGCAAGTGGGTGCATGCAGGAGAGGGTGATCACAAGGATGGACTTGTTTCATGCCGTCAGCTCTGGAGGTAACTTATCCAGTCCCATGAGAATGAATACTCATGTACATGACAAAGGCATGAACCCATTCACGAGGGCTCTGCCTCCATAGCCCAAGCACCTCCTGCCAGGCTGTGCCTCCAAGCGCATTACATGGGGTACCCAGCTTGGGTTGCTGGGGACAAACCATAGCACAGCATGTGAGAAAGGATAAGCTGAATATGATGTATATAGTTAAAAAAAATAGGTTTCTTTATAAAAAAGGTCTCATTGGCCTTTTAGTAGCTTTTCCTATAGTTTTGATTTTTTTCCAAAAATTTGAGATTTTCCTTTGGCAAATAAAATGATTAATTCAATTAAAACTTGACTTTGACCTTCATATGCCTCTTCTGACCTCTGGGGGCATTGCACGACACAGGTGCACTTACCTACATGCAGGCAATACACACATACACATAAAATAAAAATAATAGGGCCAGGCGTGGTGGCGCACACCTTTAATCCCAACACTCAGGAGGCAGAAGCAGGTGGA
>NW_008329320.1:3400324-3456262 GCF_000622305.1 Nannospalax galili
AGGTAAACTGGTAATCTTGGCAGCTGCCTTGAGCAGGTGAATAGTGGGAAGAAGGAAAGAAAGCCATGGAGCCATCCAGGTTTAGAGCCTGCATGGAGGTCAGACGCATGGTTGACTCACAACCACATGGCTGGGAGAAGGAAGATTTAGAGAAAAAGTGAAGAACTATAAGATTCTCGGGGCAACCCAAAGCCTTAAAGAAAGCAAGTTTAGTAAGAATGAGTTTCTTTTTTTTAAAAGATTTTATTTTAGAGGCTAGAGAGATGGCACATGGATAAGAGCACTGACTGCTCTTGCAGAAGACCTGGGTTCACATTCTAGTACCCACAGGGCAGCTAACCACTGCCTGTAACTCCAGTTCCAGGGAAGTCTACACCCTCTTCTGGCCTCCATGGGCATTGCCAAACACAGGAGCACTTACACACAGGTAGGCATAACACTCATACACATAAAATAAATAAAAACATTAATTTTTTTAAATTTCATTTTTAATTACATATATGTGTATGTATCTATGTGTGAGTATGTATGTCTTAGGGCGGATGTGTACACAAAGGTGTAGTTGCCCATGGAGGGCAGAAGAGGGCATCATATCCCCTGGATCTGGAGTTATAGGTGGTTATGACCTGCCCAACATGGGTACTGGGAACTGAACTTGAGTCCTCTGTAAGAGCAACAAGCTCTCTTAACCACTGAGCTATCTCTCCAGTGCTGATTCTAACCTAGAACTTCCCCTCAGAAATCTGTTCTTTCTTTCTGAAGTTGTCTCTTCACCCTCCCTCCCACCTCAATCTTAGGCAAAAGGAAATTCTCAAATTTCCTGCTCCCTACACTGCGCAGTTCTGGAGTCTGCTCTCTGTAGTGGATGGCCTCGGAAGGACTTGGCAGGGGAGACTAGACTTTTGTAAAAGCTCATAAAATACCTGGAGTTTGAACAAGAAGAAATACAAGCAAATAGGGATATAAGAGCAGGGTAAAGACAGGAAGGTATTAGAAGGCCAAAGTCACGCATTGTCCAGCTGTGTCCTGACTCTATCCAAGAGGCCCAGAGAGAGTGGTACAATTGTGACATTCATGGTTTTGCCAAAATCCTTAGAAGGAACAATCTCCAGGTACCTCTGAAAACCACCTTGGGCATTCAGCCATGGGGTACTGATGCCTGTACAAAGGGTGACTCCTCAGGGGGGTGCTGCCATGTTGAACCATGGATGTATATGTATGTATTATTCAAAGTAACTTGGCTACCCAGCACTGACCATGAAAACATCATATACCTTAAGAACAGTAAAAGGATTCCATAACTCAAGCCTTTTTTTTTTTTTTTTACCAAAGCAGACATTCCCACTTCATCTCAATGTGTGAACACTGCCTGCAAGAGGGTGCTGATAGATGAGTTACCATGATGCATCTGAAGGGTGTGTTTTGGTGCTGTGAATGAAACCCAGGGTCTAGCCTGAGCTATGAAGTGAGTCCCAAGCTAGTCTGATAAGACTCTTTCTCTCTCTAGGCTAGTCTGTGCTATATAACAACTGTCTGTCTCTGTTACTCTTTCTGTCTCTCTTTAACACAAACACCAGGTTAGATGTTAACAGCTGCATTCTCTAACACACAGAACAGATGAAGGTAAACTGGTTTTGCCCATGATTTTTTTTTTCTCCCCTGAGAAGTAATGGGAGGCCAAAAAGTCTGTCTGTGGTTCTTAGGAAACCTGCTAGGCTTAATTATTCCAGATGGCTCTCTGAGGCTGTTTGGAGGTTCTAAAGAACAGTGGGTTGGGAAAAGTGTTAAATACATGGGTATTAATTTCCCAGGGAAGACCAGAGTGAAGCCAGTAGAGATATGGGGGCAGTGGGGGAGGATCCTGGGCTGTCTATGGGCAGTTTGGCTCAGGTGCTGCCTCCCAGCTATCTTGGATTTGGGGGCTACTCCTCGCAGATTCCACAACCTTCTCTAAGAAGAGGCAAACTCTGAGCAACTCTGAAGGTGGCGTTTTCGGATGAATGTCGTGTAGAGTGTGAAATCTTCCGTGAGTTCAAATGGCTTTTCCTAAAGATACATCTGTCTACTTCTTTGCTAGCACAGAAAGGGAGAGGATTAGCCTTGATTGTTTGGAGGAAGATGGAGCTAGGCACCCCAGAGGCTCTGAAGAGGTGCCTGACAGGAGGTGCGATTACCATAGTGTATTCCAATTAAGAGTGGGAGGAGCGGCAACCTCTCCCCACTGCCACTCAGCAACAGTGACTGGGCTCAGCAACTTTATTCCTGTTCCCTGCCTATAATCTAGAAAAGGGAATATGACTAAATGAGTACATTCTTTGTTACAAAATTTGTGCCTTTAATTTTATCATGGAATCAGGGAAACATAAGTTGAAAGTAAGGAATCAGCAGGGCATGGTGGCGCACGCCTGTAGTCCCAGAACTTGGGAGGCAGAGGCAGGCAGATCTCTGTGAGTTCAAGGCCAGCCTGAAAAAGAAAGTAAGGAGTCAAATAAAGTATTTTAAATGTTTTGGTTTTGACATTTGAATTTTAGCTATTCAAATCCAATTCAAATGATCAGTTACTCAAACCTGTTAGTACTACACAGTTCAACAGTGAAATTTAAGTCATACTTAAGGACAGAGCTGTAGGTTACCTCTTAGGGAACCAGGGGTCAGGGAAATAGTGTAGTGACACTAATACTCTGGCTTCAGTAATCTCCGTTTGTCCATGGGTAATGGGGTGAAGACCTCCCAGTGGATACCTGATTAAAGGATAGTAGATACTGTTTTCCTCTAAACATATATTTTCAATTTTTCATTTAAGACTTCTCATTGACTATTTCAATTGCCATCAACACTGCTCTGATATTTTGAGGCTACATTAAAGAAAACAGGGGTTACTTGAGTATAACCACTGTTTATCACAACAGTTAACCTACTAAGTCAGCTAAATGACTCACAGGAGGGTAATCTATACAGCATGTACACACTGGACAATGGGGTGGTTCATTCCTGGGTGAAGCTCAGTGGGATGGCTCAAGAGTCCATCATGCTCCTGAGAATAGTGCACACTTTAAAATTTATAATTGTTTTTGGAAGTTTCCATTTCCTATTCTCAGAATGAGTGACTGTGGGTAGCTAAAACATTAAAACAAAACAAAACAAAAAAACGAGACTGAGTGTAAGGGAGGTAGGAATTACTGTGCTACTGTTTCTGTGAACAATGAACTGTCATCCTTGACCCAGAGGTCTCATTTCTTCTGGCAGCATTCATGAAACTGCAGCAAGCTAACTTAGTGTCTCACCAGTAGGGCAAAATCATAGCTCTTGACTTACAGCCGAACAATACACACAATAACTCAGTTTATAATTAGTCTTGTTTTTCAACATCAGACTTTTAAAAGGAGTGCAACACTTTATGGACACCAGTAACTAGAAATATAAATCAGCATGCATTTAAAGTCTAGCCAATAATGAATGAATTTTTAAGAGTCAAATAGCCTTAAAATTATATATACTAAGAGGCATAAGAAAGGGACACTTTGCCCAGAGTCTACAACATTCTGATTAAATCTGGGGTGTCAGCCTTTATGATGGCTGCTACACTTACATCCCTCAGCATTCAGAAGAGAAGACCCTTCTCTTTCCTTGCTTAAATTCCATCTTGGGCAATCTCTGGGCCATTGCAGTGTCCTTTGTGCTAAAGCCAAGGCCATGCTCTTTCCTCTGCTAAGAACTTCTAGAAAGGGGTGAGAGTATGGGACTGCAAAGTGAAGTCATGGGATCAATGGAAAAGTTATTTTGATTTCCATACAGCAAGGTTATCACTGGCCTTCATTTTTATCTCAAAAGCTCACTCACATCTCTCAGTAATAAGATTGACTTCACAACCTCAACAGCAAGTGATCTCTAAAGCTTGGATGCCTTGCATATTTGTGATTCTATTAAGTGTCACAGGAGGGGAAGCACGACCCTTTCCAGTTCATCACAGGGATCTTCTGTGGAGACTCTGTTTTCCTCAGAGGTTTTCATGCAATTTGCTGTCCTGGCAGGTGTATTATCTATGCTGGTTTCCCACAAACGCTGCTGCCTTTGACCTTTCCTTGCAAGAGGTTATTAGAAAGTCCCAAGAACTGAAGTCTTGGAGATTATGTTCAATTTATCATCTAGATTAGAGCCACCATAGCTTAAAAAATGCATCCAAGTTGACCCAAAGACAGAGTTCCATAATGTCCCTACCTCATGTCCTGGATTCCTTCCGTAGTAGAAACTCTGGAAGCTCTAATAGACAACCACATTCTCCCTTCTACCCTGCTTCCCCCAAACCAGCCACAGCTGACAGAATCAGGGGCGACCTTCAAACCCACAGTGTCCCTTCTACAAGGGTGACTGTGAAAGAAGGTGAGATCTGTGTGGGCCCATGCATCTCAGGGACGATGTTTCTCACACACTAATTCAGACATTGACGAAATGTCTGTACCCTCTGCTTGCCTGACTTTCAAGTGGATCCAGCTCCATCTTGAAACAATTTCCCGAACTTGCCTCAATCCTTCCAGGGTCTGTTCCATGGGTTTGGCCGGAGCCTGCCCTCACCTTGTGCCAAGTCTGGTTTCACTTATGTCAGAACAGCTTCCTTTAAAATCATGGGCTTCTTTTCTGAATTGCTTTCACTGTTTTGGAGTCAGTCTAGAGATACAACAAGATGACTCTCCCCATCTACATGCCCTGGCTCATGTCATGAATAATTCCAAATCCCTTCTATACATATTGGACTTTCCCATTTCTTTTTTTCTTCTTTGGCAGGCCCCATAATCTACTAAGGCTCCTGCAGATGGATTGCCAGTTTACGGTCTCCCTCCCCCAGCAAAGGGTGCCACTAAGAAGCTGGAGAAAATGCTGGATCCTTTCCCTGTGGCTCATCCATCTTTGTGATCCTTTAGGACTCTTGTTGGTTTAGGGAACTTTGAATACAAGAAAGCTAAGGCAACAGAACCCTGGCCTAGAAAAACAGAGAAAAGCGCGTCTTTACAGATGTGGACAGAGCGATGGTAAAATCTTGGCTTCTGATCAGTGTGTTCATGTGCTTCTCCAGTAGTTGTAACTATTGTGGAGAGCATCTTTCAGCTCTCTGAGGCCTCTGGTTCTAGTTTGGTTCAGATAAATATCAATGCCTTCGCATTTTCCTCATTTATTAAGATTTTTTAAATAATTGCATGTGAAGTGTTACAGAAATCTTAAATTATAGGATGTGCTAGAACAAATGGTAAAAGCCAAAAGCTTGCTTTTGATGGTGTTTACACTAGAAGTTCCCCAAACCAATGTGACTTCTACCATAGAAAAGGGGGGATGGGTACCAACACTGAGCCAACTATACACTGTATGCTATTTTGTTGAGAACCTCATTTCAACGCAAAATAACCCTCTTTACATAAACAACTTGCTTCACTTTTCAAACAGGAGAAAATAGAAGTTTATATGATTTAACGAGGTCATTGAGCTGGTTTGGGTGGAAACTAGGAGTCAAATCTCCATCTAGTAGTAATCATAGCCTAGAAATGACCTTGGGAATTACAGCAAAGTCCTTGTTGTTTGCTATACCAGGTTTGGAAATGGGAAAAGGGATGCTGACTTCTAAAAGCCGAAAGAGGCACCAGGAATTCTATTTCAGTGGTAGGTTAATGCCCCAAATATCTCTCATACCCATAAATAAAGGACTGGGGGCAGGGGGAAACAAGAGGATTCCCAGGCAGGCCCCACAATGGCAGGGAGGAGATAAAGTGGTTTCTTAGGGTATGAGTGGAAGGTGGAAGTGGCTAAATTCTCCAGTCCATCTCTCAGTAATGAATTTACAATAGTGTCCAAGAATGCTTAAGAAAATGGAGGGACTACGTCCTCAACTTATTTAAAATAGGCTAAGCAAATGCAAGACTCAGTCTACTATGTTACCCTCTCTCAGGGACACTTGCTGCTCAGTCACACTTGCTATCTCGCACTCTGGCCCTTCTCAAGCTGGAGACCTCTCCCTCTACAATAAGAATGCTTTCTGATGATTGACTGTGGTCAGCCTCACCTCATAGTCTCTGTTCTTGTGGATTCACCTGGAAGATAACATGTTGTCATGTGAGGCCAACAGAAATCAGAGCAAGGGAGGGGCAGGCAAATCCCTGGGCAATGTGACCTACAGAACCATGCCACTCAGATCCCTTTCAAGGAAACCTTGCTGTATAGCTGGAGATCAGTGTGGTTAGCTTACTAATCTAAGAGGTGAGCTTCCCAAGAGTGAACCCTGGCCAATGACTGGGTAAGGTGGAGCATGACCTGATTTTCTCCCCATGCATGCCTCAGGGGCACCGAGCTCCTCACTGGGCTGACAGAACTCAGGTCTGATCAGATGTACGGGCTCCTCCTGCTCCTCTGTCCTGCCTCTCTCTTTTTCAGGATCTGCTCCCACTACTCTTGGCTCCAACTCAGCATCTGCTTCCTGAAGAACCCACTGTGTGAGAGGGCCATGTAATGAGGATCAGGAGGTAGCCCCCCAAAATCAGGGGATGGGAAATAACAGTGCCCCACAAAAGGCTCAGATAATCTGGTTATAAAAGAAGCCAGCAGAGTGGCTTTTACCAATTATGATTTGTGTATACATGAAGGGGTTTCACCGCACCATTCATCTCCCACTCCCTTGTCTCATACCACCCTCCATACATTCCCTTACCCTGCCTTAGGAGAGCCGGTATGGTACTACCTTCAGCGTTTTTAATAGCGTCTACATTTCAGAGAAAACATACAATTACTTGTCTTTCTGTGTCTGGCTTATTTGACATAATATGATGATCTTTAGTTACAACCACTTTCCTACAAATGGCATAATTTCAGTTTTCTTTATAGCTGAATGATAGTCCGTAGAGAACATATATCATTTTCTTTATCCATTCATGTGTTCACAGGTTGATTCTTTATCTTGGCTGTTGTGAATGATGCTGTAGTGAACATGGGTGTGCAGATAAACATAGCTGCATTTCCTTTGGGTACGTACCCAGAAGTAGGATAGTTAGGTTTCTTGAAAAACCTCCATGCTGATTTCCACAGTGGCAGACTGACATTCACCAACATCATATAAAGGCTCCCTTTCCCTGGCCACCCTGTCAGCAGTAGAGGCAGTTCTGAGCAGCTGGATGAATGGCATTCACAAAAATTTCTTTTGTTGGCTTGGTGCATAGAAAAACCAATGACAAAGGGCTCCTTTGAGCTGGAACTACAATTTACTCCTAATGAGCTTTATAAGCTGAGGCTGCAGCTCAGGGTGCCTACCTGGCCTATCTGAGGCCCCAGATTTGATGCCTAGCACCATACACACAAAGAGAGCTTTATGAAAACCCATCTGAATATCAACTATCTAGAACAAGATAGCCCCTGGGCCTCGGCCATGCTACTTGGATGTTTAGGCTAGATATTTAACCCCAGAGACTTGGGTCCTCAGTGTCAGATAGCTATGGGGCTACTGGAGGATTAAACTGGATGACAGATAAAATGGCTTGAAAACAATGGTCCTTTTCCCTTCAGAAATATGCTAGATAAGTGCAGGTCAACCAGTTATCTGCTGCTTCTGTCTTGGATAGAACCTTCTAGAAGGTGAATTCACAAAAGGGAGTGGTTAGAACTGATTCCATAGCAAGAATGGGGCAAAAAACACCCCCGCCCCAAACCTCAAGTTCACCTAGACAGGCAGAGAGTCAGAAAGGGGTTCCAAAACTAAAGTCTTAAAATGGTGGGACAAATGCATCCTAGGGACAGAGCCCTTGATAGCATAACCAAGGCCTAGAAGTACTGAAGGCAGCATGAACACAAGTCATTGTGCTCAAAAGGGCAGGGATGATGTGGTGGGGGCTAGTGTAGACAATGGCACAGAGTACAGCTAACTGCAGGTCAATTCACTGTCAGAGAGAGAGAGCTGAGCCAGACCAATGGTGGCCTTTGGCTTTGTTTCCATGTCCATCTGGTTAGAGACGGACTCCCTAACTCCCAGAGCAGTTGCAAGATTTATGGCCTGACTTGAACTCTGAGGCTGATCCCAGAGATTTCAGAATTGGCCCAGCACTGAAGGTGGAGCTTGCGAGGCTGGCCGTCCCAGTGGGATACAAGGTCAGCTAGCTGCCCCTTCATATTTTGAAATACATATGGGCAGCTCACACTGACACAGGCAACTGCACATATATGCACCTATGAGAGAGAGATAGTGTGTATGTGTTACTGCCTCTCCTAGCATCTGTCCACCTCTGAGTTATAGTCAGAACAAGTGACCTCTGATCTCTCTTGCACTTGTTACAAGCACTTGAATGACAACTTTCCTTTTGATTCTCCTAACTCCTTTAAAAGAGCCTTTTCTGGGGCTGGAGAGATGGCTCAGCAGTTAAGAGCACTGACTACTCTTACAGAGGACCTGGGTTCAAGTCCCAGCACCCAAATAGTGGCTAACAACTGTAACTCCAGTTCCAGGGGATCCGACGCCCTCTTCTGACCTCCTCAGGCATTGCATGACATGGGTGCACTTACACACATGCAGACAATACACTAATACACATAAAAATATTATATATATATATTTTTTTCAGTCTTTTTGAGACAGGGTCTCCCTGTAGCCCCAGCTGACCTGAAATTCACTATGTAGACCAGGCTGCCTGCCTCTGCCTCCCAAGTGCTGGGATTAAAGGTACACGCCACCATGCCTGGCCAAAATAATATTTTAAGAGTCTTTTCCAGGGCTGGAGAGATGGCTCAGCAGTTAAGAACACTGGTTGTTCTGGGTTCGAATCCCAGCACCCACATGGCAGCTAACAACTGTCTGTAACTCCATTTCCAGGGGATCTGACTGTCCTTATGGGCATTACACAACACGGGTGTACTTACCTGCACGCAGGCAATACACACATACACATAAAATAAATAAAACATTTTAAAAAGAGTCTTTTCCAAAGTTTTCTGAGGGAAAAGTTTGAAGAACTCAGTTGTTTTCATATTAGGTGTTTCAGCATGCTGCAGTGCTGTTAGACAGCAGCATGATGTGGTATAAATGTTTACAGAAGACCAATGCCCACATGGTAGTCCAACTCTAGAAGAAAGCCACGCCAGCAGGCAGAGCCAGCCCCTCTGCTCCTGGGTGGTCTGGGTTTACAGGCACAAGCAGGTACAGGCTTTTGAGTCACAAGCATGTTTGAGAACATTAAGGACTCATTTTGTTACCAGGAGCTTACACTATCTATACCCTCACAGACTTCCCACAGGATTTCAATTCTGTCATATATGTCAAGGAGCTAGCTGCAGACTGCATTCATTAGCCCTGAATCCTCCTACTCAGAGCAAACAAACATTCAAACATGAAATTGAAGCCATAGATGGCCTAAAAAACACACGCTCTGAAAAGTTAGTTTTGTGAGCTGCACACCAGGAAGCGCAGAATTTGGAAGAATCTGGAAGTGGGAAGAGACAAAAGCACCTGACCAGAAAGCCTCCTTGAATCTTGGGAAAAGCAGGAGAGAGAGTTCATGGTGGCTCTGGCCAGCCCACACTCTTGGGGGTTTCTCACAGACACAGGGGTGTCTCATCTTCCCCAGGTAAAGCTTGCCAGGCTAAGGGCAAACTACACTCGCTTCTCACCAGTCTGGAGCTTTATGAGGATGGCAGCAATTCCCGCCTAGGGGTTTGGACACACAATTCACCAGATGCCTAAAGGGCTGGCTGTGGACTCTGGAGAAGACCCAGGGCGAGGTATTGCCTAGGCCAAGCAACACTCCCCAAATGGGTTTTTTTGCTGTTGTTAACTGACTTCTCTTTGGAGCTTTGCTCCAAAAAATACCAATCAATGGTGGTCTTTGAAATTAGCGAACATAAGATTTATAGCCATGTGCTGCTTCACAAGGATGTACCTTCTGAGAAACACATTGGTGGGTGAGATTTCATTCATCTGATGACATCACAGGTGCTGTTGCAGAAACCTAGTTGGTGTAAGTCAGTTGCTTGGTGTGGCTTCTTTGTGAAATCGAGACACACAGCAGGACCAGGGAGATAGGCTGCGTAAGCTTGATGGCCTGAGTTCAGATCTCTGAAACCCATGGAAAAGCTGGACATGGTGGTAGGCGTCTTAATCTTAGCACTCCTATACATACATACCGTATTTATAAAGTGTAAATACATTTGCTTTTTTGAGACAGGGTATCTCTGTAGCCCCAACTGGCCTGGGACTTGCTATGTAGACCAGGCTGGACTCGATCTCACAGAGATCCTCCTTCCTCTGCCTACTGAGTGCTGGAATTAAAGGTATGTGCCACCATACCCGGCTTAAATGACTATATAATTTTTAAACTTAAAAAAAAAAAAGACACAGTAAATGAGACACATGAAGTTGTTGCCAGTGTCATATGGCATGCTGTTTTACAGTAATTTTTTAAAGCAATGATTTAAAACAATGATTAAGAGAGGTATTGTAAATAAACGGCCACATAGTCTTGTATCATCAACATCCAGTGCTAAGTACTGTCCATAACTGTCAGGTTATGTTTATAACTGGAAGTGTGACAGATATGTTCATACCAGCACTATCACAGATATGTGACTGATATGTTGTGTTAGGATGTTATAACATCACTGGGGGAGAAGAACTTTTTGACACCACCAGATAGATGACAGGGATTTTTCAGTTCTTTTGCAATGTTATGGAACTACCATCATGCATGCAGTTTTTTGTTGACCAAAAATTTATTATGGGACTGGAGAGATGGCTCAGTGGTTACAAGCATGTGTTGCTCCTACAAGGGACCCAAGTTTAGCTCCCAGAATCCACATGGTGGCTAATAACCACATGTAACTCTAGATCTAGGGAATCCAAAGCCTCTGCCCTCCACAGGCAACTGCAGTCACATACACAAACCCACACACAGGCACATATAATTAAATAAAAATTTGAAAAGTTATTATGAAAAAAATTATCATGTGACACAAAACTATATTCTCCCCCTTCCTATGTCCAATTTTCCTAAAAGCTTTGCATACCAGCACCACCTGTTATTAAAAGGGACCATGGACTGGTGTTTCAGCTTTCATCAAAAGGAGAGGAGTCCAGATATGATTTAAAGGAAAGTTGAGTTTTATAAACAGATTTATGGAAAATTTCAATATTTTCTCTTAAAGGACTGAAATGAAGCATTCTTTAAATGGTCCGAAATGGTTTATGAGGTCCAGCTCCATTGGAAACATGTCCAAAAACTATAAAAATGTGGCCAAGTTCAAAAAGATCTCAAATGATCTCTGCAAATGACTCAAATTCTACATCAAATTATCTATTAACTGTGTAAAGAAAGTTTATTTTGGAGTTGGAGAGGTGGCTCAGTGGTTACAAGCACTGGCTGCTCTTGCAGAGAACCTCAGTTTGGTTCCCAGCACCCACATAGTGACTAACAACCGTTGACAACTCCAAGCCAAAGGGCTCTGATGCTTCTGGCCTGCATGGGCATTTCATGACACAGGTGCACCTACATGCAGGCAAAACATTCATACACATTAAAAAAAAGAAATCCTTTTTTTAAAAAAAGAAAGAAAATTCATTAAAAAATTTAGATAACTTACCTGGGGCCACAGAAGGAAGGGAATAATAACAGTAATGAATAATAATAGTAGTAATGAATAATAACAATAAGAGATGGTATGAGACTGTAAGAATCGAAAACAATACGGGCTGAGACAGCTCAGTGCTGGAAAAAAACAGTAACTGAGGCAGGTGAATGGTCCCTGCCCTAAGGGACTTCACAGCCAATGCTAATCCATAGAAGAACTGATTTATGAATCATATAAACTGTATTTAAATTACCATATTGCAGTAAAAGATCATAGTAAATATTAGGTAAAAATATGTGAAATATAGTATATAAATTTTAAAATTATTTTATAGAATAATGTTCTGACAGAAGCAGTTTCCTTCAGAAAGTCATATATGGGGCTTGTTTTGGGTGTTTCAAGACCCCAGGAATTAGCAGTGGTCTGAGGCCCAGTGGGAGAGGCACTGGGCAGAGGGAGGGAGCACAGGGTCTGGGGCAAGGGAGTGGGAGAGGCTGGCAGAGGTCACGAGCCTGGCCAAGCTCTTGGAGCCGGGAAGTTTATGACTCAAACTGGAAAAGTGCCCCCCTCCTTCTGATTTACACGTATCTGGAACCTCAGAATGTGGCTTTAGTTGGAGAGAATATGGGGGTGGGAAGAACCCTGATAGAGTATTGGGGATGTGAATTAGTGCAGCCACAGTGGAAATCAGTGTGGTGATTCCTCAAAGAGTAAAACAGAGAAACTCCAGATGACCCAGTTGCCCTCATCCTGGGTAAACATCGGAAGGAATCTAAGTAAGGATAGACTAGGTACACCTATGCACCCAGGCTCACTGCGGCACTAGTCACAATAGCCAACTTAATGGGACTCAGTCCAGGTACTCATAAAAGATGAAAAGATAAAGAAAATGTGGTATATTCCACAACGGAATATTATTTAGCCATAAAGAAAAATGAAATTAAGACTTTTCAGGAAAATGAATGGAACTAGAAATCATCATGTTAGACAAAGTAAGCCAGACTAGAAAGAAAAATATTTCATATGTTTCCTCTCATCTGTGGAATGCAATTTTGAACAAAAAAGACAAGAAGGTAGAATGATTATTGGGGGTACAGTGGGACCATTGGGAGTGGGGGACAAAGTGAGAGCATGAAAGGGGGTGAACAAGACTGAAGTATGTCGCATAAACGCTGAGAATGTCATGACAAAACCGGTTATTTTCAATAAATAATCTTTTCAAAAACAGTATGACTTGGCAACAGAGGCTCTACAGCTGCAATCAAGGCTTAAAATGAGATCACACTAGATTAGGGTGGACCTTCAATGCAAGGAGTGTCCCTAAAAGAGACAGGGACACAAAGAAGGAAAAGGGGCATGCAAAGACGGAGGTGGAGGCTGGAGCATGTCCGGAGTCTTAAAGACAAGGACTGCCTCCGTCCACCAGCTACTGAGGCACAAGAAGGAACTTTCCTCAAAGCTTCCAGAAGAACCCAGCCTTGTGGTCAGCTCGACTCCTGATGTCAGCCTTCGAACAGAAAGAAGCGTCCATCTTCTTATACCACCCCGTGTGTGATGTTTCTGTGGAAACTACATCCTCTTTCCCTCTTAGTTTTCCAAACCTGTGGGCAAGAGATTTTGCAAGAAGATGTACACCCTTCTAAGATCCACTGAAGAGAATTCTGTCATATTTTAAATGGAAATAAAGCCAGTTTTAATATATTACTCTAAGAGTATATTTTGAACTCTGTCTTAATACTTTTAACATCAAGGCAATTTTCTGCCTTTCATGCATGATGCATACTGTTTCATTTAGTTGAGATTAATCCATAAGGGTAAAGATGATGTACTGACTAGAATTTAAATACACATCTTTTAAACATATTAGAAATATGCATTTTATAATGGAGATAAAGATTACTTAGGCACTATAATCTGAATAGTAGAAAGATCCAACCCTGCTGTCTTAATTCTTGCATGTTAGGAATTTTTGAATTTTAATTATGTAAGATTTCCTGGTTTGTTTTAAAAACGATCATGTTTAATGTCTGAACGATAAGATGAGGGAGAAGGCTTCCAGCTGGGATTTGTAATCACTTCTCAAACTACACAGTAGTCTTCCTTATCTTTAATTTCACTTTCCATGGTTTCAGTTACTTACATTCAACTATGGTCTGAAAATATTCAATGGAAAATTTCAGAAATGAACAACTCATTTGAAACTTTTCACTGCTGTAACATAGAAATCTCCAGCCACCCTGCTCTGTCCTGATCGGGATGTCAATTGATCATCCATCACTTTGTGTAGTGTATCCACACTGTATATGCTACCTGCCCAGTGTTTACTTAGCTACCTCAGTAAGCAGATGGACTGTCCTGGCATTGCAGTGCTGTGCTGAGTAGCTCTTATTTTACTTAAAGACTCCAAAGTGCTTGAATAGTGATGCTGGCAGTTCAAAGTCACAAAAGGAAGTCACAATCTGATTCCTTAAAGTGAAAAAGTAAAAGTTTTCACTTTAAAGAGAGTGAGAAAAAAAGTGTTTAAGCTCCTAATGCAGACAGAATCTTCTGCTCATGTGATTACAAAGAGATCTGTGCTGCTTTTGTTATTATGCCTGAAACTTGGAAAGCTTCAGGAGAGTGCATGTGATAGAAAAGGTTTAAATGTGTACGTGCACATATGGGAGAAAACATTGCATGCCCAAGGTTTGGTGCCATCTGTGGCTTCAGGCTTCCACTGGGGGCTCTTCATCAGGGAAGGGTGGAACCTCACATGTATGTAGTCTCCACTTCAACAAACAGCAGCTGCAGGGAGCAGAACAAGAGACTGAGCAGGTTGGCAGCAAGTGCCTTTACCTGCTGACCCATCTCACTGCCTCTGTGATGTAACATTCTGATTAGACGAATCTAACTTAGAGGTCTAGCAGAGATATTGTTTGAAATAAGGTCTCAGGTAGTCTGAATTGGCCTCAAACTCACTATGTAGCCAAGGCTAGTCTTGAACTTCTGATCCTCCTGCCTCCACCTCCCAACTACAGGAGTGTACCACCATGTCTGACAAGAGAGGAATCTTGAGAGGAATGTAGAGAGTCATCATTATTGTGACCTTCATTAACTTTGATCATCAGCATCCCCTCTTGCTTGTTGTCCTAACCAATGATCCCTTATGCGTTCATTAAACGAAGACACTTCTAAGTGGTGGAGGCCACTGATATCATACAATGAACGAAACCTCCATGGAGGGTAGAGCTGATCATCTGATGTTAACTGCCTGTTCAAGTAATGAGACCATCTTCTCTTGCATTTGGTCCTTGCCCCCAAACCATTCTGTTTCAGAAGGAAATGTTAAACCATGATTTCATTTTCTGACTTTCATTAACACAATGAAGCTGACCCATTATCATCTTAACAACACAAACTTCAGGAAAGTCTTAGTCAACCCTTGGCCACCTCCTAGCACCTACTGCCCAAGGGTGGGAGGTTAGGTAGTGTCAACTGTCTATAGCCAGAACCACTGAGTGACTGTTGATTGCACCTGGGTCAAAGAGCCAAAAGGCATTAACAGTGCAGTCATTTTATCCTTTCTCCTCATCAAGCACATGGAAAATTATTAAAGAGCAATGAAGATGTCTTCATTTACCTGGCCTTCAAAACAGGCTGCTAAAGGAACTTACCTGTGGGATGACCACTGCCTCTCCATCTATTGTCTTACTCATATTTGACAAGTTATCGAGTACTGTCAGCTTGGTGGCAATCCCCTCATTTTCTCTTAGCATCAGAAATGCTAATCTTGTTAGATAAGCATGGACAGACATATCCAAAAACAGAATTAAAGACTGGGCATTTGCCCTGCCCCCAACCTCACCTAAAAGGTCTTGTGAAGGGAGGTACCTGCATGAGGAATTTCTGGACAACATACCCACATTTCCAGTGGGTGCCTTCATCTCACAGGACTGTTTCCCTTCCTTACACAGTGAGGTTAGATCTGCTACTCATGGCCTTACCTGTAGGAAAGTGCATCAGGAGCATAACAGGGTATATCATGGAGGGGGTAAAAGGCCAACCGGAGCTGGACTACATGTTAGACAAGAAAGTTCAGTTGTCTTGCTAGATTATGAACTGCCTGCCTTTCATATGTCTTAGTATCTTAGGAGAGTCACTAATAGCAGTAGCATCATCATTATCTGACCACTGGCAAAGGTGTGTCTGTAACATAAGCAGTAACATCAGAAGAGCTTCACGCAACCTATCTTTGCTTCAGGGCCAGGGAGACTTCCGCTCAGAGAGAGGGTTAAAAGATAGGAAAGTTGCAATTTTAGGAACTGGCTGAACTCTGACCAGAAAGCACTTCTAGAATTGTCCTGGTATGGTTGGAAGCATGTGATAGTCTCTGGGGAATGAGCAAGTTAGATCTGGTTAGCTGATTGGACAGAAGGTAGGTTTCAGAACTGGCAGATCTGAGTTTGAATTCGTTTCTTTCATGTGCCAATTGAGTGACTGGAAAGCAAATTGTTTTTGCCTTCATTTTTGGCGATTCATCATATTTGCTATTTTTTCCCAACTTTATTAAAGTACAACTCATTGATAAAAAAATGTATTTAGGCTGGGCGTGGTGGCGCACACCTTTAATCCCAGCACTCGGGAGGCAGAGGCAGGTGGATCTCTGTGAGTTCAAGGCCAGCCTGGTTTACATAGTGAGTTCCAGGACAGCTGGGGCTACAGGGAGACCCTGTCTCAAAAAAAATAACAAAAAAAAAAAAAATAACCCCACCAAACAATGTGATCTCAGAACTAGAAGAAATGCCAAAACCCCTCAAAAGCAGTTTCTTCATTTTGAGCCAGAGCCATAGACGTCTTGGTAAATCACAAAATTAACCAGCAAGAGAGCCAGGACTTGAACCAGATCAAAAAAAAAAAAAATCACACACACACACAATGTGATGTTGGTAAGTACATATATACACTGTGTGAAGAAGTATTTAAGTACATATCTTTGTGTGGAGAAGGCATTTAAGATCTATTATCGGAGCAATTTCCATCTATAAGACATATTGGCTGTATCATCATGGGGTAAATAGGTTTTCAGAATTTATTCATTCTGTCCAACAGAAATATAGTTTTTTTCCAAGAACGTCTTCCCAACTCTCTCTCCACCAGCTCCCGGCAGCCATCATCCTGTTACGTCTACGAGTTCAAATTAAAAAAAAAAAATCCACATAAGTGGGATCATGTGCTATTTTTGTGTGCTGGCTTATTTCACTTAGCATAGCCTCCTCCAGGTTCATCTAAGTCATAAATGACAGGATGGCCTTCCTGTTAAAGGCTGAATAGTATTCCACTGTGTATATATGCACCAGATTGCCTTTATCTATTCACTGATAGACACCTGGATGTGATTCCCTATCTTGGCTGTTATGAATCATGCCACAATAAACATAGACGCATATGTATAACTTTACATGTTGAGTTCACTTCAAATTTGGTGACATAAAATTGTTCAAAGACTCGTGGCATCTTCAGTGTTTCTGTAGTACTGTCTCCTCCTTCATTATAATCTTGTTTGTTTGAATCTTTTCCTTTTTTAGTCTTGCTACACACTTGAACATTTTCTCTTTCTAGTCTTGGTAAATGTTTGCCTTTTAAAAACCCAACTCCTAGTTTCATTGCTTTTTTTGTATTGTTTTACACCCAGTACCAGAACACCTAATATATAAAGCAAATAATAATAGAACTGAAGGGAAAACCGAACTGCTTTACAGTAGAGGAAATGATATGCCACTTCCAAAGACAGATCATCCAGAAAATCAATACAAAAATAGCAGACTTCAACTACACTATGGGCCAAATGAGCCAAGCCAACTATAGGAAACATTCCCTTCCACAGCACTGTGGTCTTCAGGCCCACATGGACCTTTCACCAGGATACATTATGTCTGACCACAAAACAAGTCTGAACACATTTATGAAGATTAAAATCACATCAAGTATCTTTTCCAACTACACTGGGGTGAAACTAAAAGTCAATAAGGAAGGAAACTGGAAAATTCACAAATGCATGGAAATTAACATACCTTTGAGGAGTTAGTAAGAAAAAGAAATCATTGGGAGGCAGAGGCAGGTGGATCTTTGTGAGTTCAAGGCCAGCCTGGTCTATATAGGGAGTTCCAGGACAGCTGGGGCTACAGGGAGACCCTGTCTCAAAAAAGACAGAAAAAAAAAAAAAAGAAAGAGAGAGAGAAATCAAAAGGACAATCAGAAAATACTGGAGACAAATGGAAGTGGAAACACAGTCTCCTCAAACACACTGGAAACAGCAAAAGCTGTTCTAAGGGGGAAGTTTCCTTAGATGCCTACATTCAGAAAAGGTAAGATCACAAATAAACCACCAAACCCCAAACCTTAAGTAACTACAAAAGGAATAAACCAAAGCCAGCATCCGTGGAAAATAACAATTGTCAGAGCAGAAATAAGTACACAAGGGTCAGCACAACAACAGAAGCTAAGTTTCTTCTTTGCTTTAGCTTCGGGCTACTACAAGAATTAAACATTAGATGTAAAGTATAAGATATAAAGATACAATAATCACTGTAGTGGTTTGAATGAAAATGTCCCCCATAGGCTCCAAGTGTTTGGACATTTTGTCCCCAGATGATGGTGCTGTTTGGGGAGGTTTTAGAAGGTGTGGCTATCCTGGAGGAAGCATGTCACTGGGGATGGGCTTAGAGAGTTCTTAAGCCTTGCTGGATCTCCAGTTGCCCTCTTGCTTCCTGTGCCTGTGTGATGATGTGAGAGCTTCACTTCTGCTGCTCCTGCTCCAGCCACCTCCAGCCACCATGCCTCCCTGCCACGACAGACTGTAATTCCCCTGGAACATAAGCTCAAATAAACCCTTCCTTCTATAAATTGCTAAGTGACTAATACAATCACAATACTTAAAGTTCACAACGATGTCATCCAAGTCTACTGCTATACATATGGAGAGGTGACAAAGACTAATAAAAATCCCCACTGGGGAAAGGAAAATACTAGAGCCCACAGGGAGCGAATGCAATACTGGGTAGCTGTGAGCCAGCTGCAGGGCCCTGGATCACTGGCAAAACAGCAGCCCCAGGAAAGGCCAGGCACCCGCTAAGAAAGCCAGCCTTCTGAGATGGCATCCTACAGGGCCATTCGCAAAGCACCCTGATACTGGAGCAATGGCTCCATGAGTTTCCACAGGGGCCTGTGCAGCACTGTGGGGCTCCTTAGCCTGCCCCTTCCGACTCCAGGGGAGACAGCACCTCTTTTCTAAAGGTTCCACAGGCAGCAGGCTTCAGACAGCCCGGGTGCTTGACCCCTGGTACTTGTTATATAACTTCCTCACACTGCCGTCTAGGAGGTTTTACATGTGCATCATGTTAATCAAGATGGTGCACACCTCAAGGAGGGTTTTCCCATGCTTTTGTAATCTCATGTCCCCACTGCACCCCCACATTCTCCCAGAATGCAGTATGCTCCTAGCCAGCAGTCACAAGGTATTTGATAATAGAATGGAACCTTTGGCCCTCTGCACTGGGCAGTAATGAGAAAGGGCAGAAAACCTCAGTGTGGGGCTGGAGAAATGACTCAGAAGTTAAGAGTACTGGCTGCTCTTGCAGAGGACCTGGGTTCGGTTCCCAGAACCCACATGGCAGCTAACAACCATCAGAGTTCCAGGGACTCTGACGCCCTCTTCTGACCTCCGTGAGCACTGCATGACACTGGTGCACTTAAACACATGCAGGCAATACACTCATACACATAAAATAAAAAGAAAACCGCAGCAGATCCACAATAATGAGTCAATGCTTTTCAAAATGTAGGAGAATCTCACAAAACCATATCCAGCCAATTTCCAAATGTGAGTCATACAAGGAGTAAAGGATTTTAAAATAACCAGAGTTGCTGTCATGTGTGTGTGTTTACCATCGCCTACACGTGATGGTGAGCACACTGAAAAAGCCAGCAGCTTGTGAACACATTCCTGTAAAAATGCTCCATGGAGGAGAGCGATCCTGGGGCACAGTGTGACTCACTCCTTCCCATCATTCCAAACCACCCAGTTTGACTCTTAACTTCTCTTGTGAGCTGGCATGCATTACAGTTTAGTGCATCTTTGCCTCCCTCTGGCTTCTTGCATTGACCATCTCACCAAGGCTGTACAGCCCTAGAAAATAAAACCACACTCCTGCCCCCTATTCTATTACTTTTACAGATGACTTTATGGTTAGCTCTTTATTCCATCTGGAATTTATTTCTTTGTAGGATTTAAGACAGGATCAAACTTTATAACCCTCCAACATTTTAAAGAATTATTTCAGTCACTTTTACTCACTAGGCTGTCATTTATCCTCTGTCTCTAAATGTTTCCCCTGCATGCATAAAATTTCATGATTTCTCATTCTATTCCACTAGTCTTTTTGCAGCTCCTATGCCATACTGTTTTAATTCCTAGAGTTTTAAAGTGTAACTTGCTGTCTCATGAGCACATAACCCTCTTCTTAGTTCTCAAAAGCTTCTTAAGTTATTTAATCACTTTCCTCCCTTCCAAATGAATGCTACCTTATTTAAGTTCCAAAATAATTATTTCCAGTGGTTTTTAGATTTTGATGAAACTGCATTTATTAATGACAGGACAGGACTATGGAAGAACCTGGTATCATTAAAAGAATATTGGGCCAGTGAGATGGCTCAGCAGGTAAAAGTGCTTGCTGTGCGGACCTGAGAACCTGATATTTACTAATCCCTGGAACTCACAGTGGAGGAAAGAACCGATTCCTGAAAGCTGTCCTCAAACCTCCTCACCTACACTGTGGCATGTACACCTGAACTCACAGACATATATCATATACAGAATATTAATAAACTAAAATTTTAGAGGTGTCTGTAGAGTCCATTCACCAATTGTGAGAACTGTGGTTATTAATATAGAACTTGAATCACTGTTCTTTAATTAAGGGTGCAGCCAGTTAAGGTTTTCCCCATTAAAAATCAAACAACCAATTCACTTCACCAGCTTTCATGGGCAGCTTTGAGTCTTTAGAGTGAATCTCTACACTGTAATCAGCAGCCTACAAGACTTCAATTGAGACTGTGAAATCCAAGGTTTTCTTTAAGTATTATTTTTACCAGATTGTAAGTCACAGTATACAGAGGTTACAAATTCAGACATTCCTATCACACAATTATTTCAAATCGCCCTCTTTTACGATGATATCCCTTCTCTACTTTGACCTGAATTTCAGAGTACAGTATTTATGATATAATTTTGTGGGCACTGAGATCTCAAAATGACAACCAACCATAGACTTTTAGTGGAACATATCCAATTTTAAACTGAAAGGAGTACTTTAAAAAGGTTTAAATTCTGGCACCCTTGTGCATGGAATTACAATTTAATAAAAGGGCAGAATATTAGAATAGTGACAGATTTACTTTAAAGATACTGATTAGAGTTTTATCTAAAAAGAATAAACAAAACTCAAGAAGGGCTTAAACTTGTTTCTAAGAGTAGGAGAGTGGTCAGGTGTGGTGGTGCAAGCCTTTAATCTCAGCACTGGGGAGGCAGAGGGAAGCAAATCTCTGTGAGTTCAAGGCCAGTCTTGTTTACATAGTGAGTTCCGGGACAGCCAGGAAATAAGAACTATATTCAACATAAACAAAAATATCTAGTGCTGATGCTTACAGGCAAAGCAAAATAAAACATACCTATGCCATTAAAATACTTTTTGTATTTCTTCTCTTTGGGAGGTATATGAAAATGACAATTTGGTACAATTAAGTGCAGAGACCACGTATGAAAGAACTTTGTCCAATGGACCATGTTTGAGAAGGAAGAAGGGGTACAGAATCACTTTTTCATGATTACATGGATCTCTATCTGATGTAAAGGTACATTCAAAGAATCGATGGATGAAACAACTACAGCACATCTGTACACAGGAATGCTACTCAGCTGTGAAAAGGAAAAACATTTGATACATGCAGTGATGTTGGATGAATCACAATTACATTATGCTAGGTTTTTTTTTTTTTTTGGTCTTTTTGAGACAGGGTCTCCCTGTAGCCCCAGCTGTCCTGGAGCTCACTATGTAGACCAGGCTGGCCTTGAATTCACAGAGATCTACCTGCCTCTGCCTCCCGTGTGCTGGGATTAAAGGCATGTGCCACCACACCCGACACAAACTAGAATCACCTGGGAAGAGTCTTAATGGAATTATCTGGATTATGTTGGCCTGTGGGACTGTCTGTAGGAGACTGTCTTGATTGTAAATTGATGTAGGAAGAGCTAGCCCATTGTGGGGGGCACCATTCCCTAGGCAACGGTCCTGAACAATATGAGAGGTGAAAACCAGCTGAGAGCAGGCAAGGATGTGCGTATATTCTCTCTCTGCTCTTGGCTGTGATGTGACCAGTTGCTTGAATTCCTGCCTCAATTTCCCCCACATGATGGATTGTAACTTGGAATTGTAAGCCAAATAAACCCTTTCATCCCATATGATGTGTATTTTTGTCATAGTATTTGCCACAAGGACAGAAATGAAGCTAAAATATTAAGTGAAAGATGATTCTAGTGGTTGTATACTCTATAATACTGTGTCCTGAACATCTGGCTGTCATGGAAATGTGTGGTGATAAATTCACATGCCTTGTGCTGGATAAAATTTATAGAATAATACAATTGGAAAGGTCTTTTAGTTTCTTGTATGAATGTATCATCTCAATTTTGAGGGTACCCCATTTACTCTTTACTAATTGAATGTGCATGTACACAGAGGTATGCCACAGTGCCCATGTGGAGGTCAGAGGACAACTTTCAGGAATTCTCTCCTTCCTCCATGTGGATCCTGGGGCTCAAACTCAGGTTGTCGGGTTTGATGGCAAGTGCCTTTATCTGCTGAGCCATCTCACCAGCCTCCCATTTAATTTTTTAAAGAATTATGAAACCGATGAATTTAAGCAAGTTATATCTCAATAAACTTGATTAATAATGCTACTTAGAACCCTCTTGCAAATGGAACCCTCACCCCAATCTCCCTCTGATAATTTCCATACATTAATACCACGTCACTTCTTTATTTGCTTTATATATGATGATCCACTTCATGGAAATAAACTGCATTCCACTGAGTCATTTTCACTGGTTAGTGCTTCTGATTTTTCTAGTCACCTAGAGATCACCTTCTCAGACCTCCCACAGCTCTGTGGGAGCACTCTCAAGCAAATCAGTAGACCTGGGAGGTGGGAAAGAGGGTGATGCTACTGTTTAGTGGTAGCCCAGGTGCCTGGATTAGATTATGATTCCACAGGCTGTATTAAAAAGACCCACAGAGCTTCAGACATAAGCAATAAGGTTTCACAAACAACTTCATGAGAGACTCAAACTACAAAGATATTATAATCCTTTCCTGCATTAACAGAAGCAAACTGTGCATGTTACTAGCAGAGTGGTAAGATGAGTAACCTTGTTCTGGATGACTGTACCTAGAGAATTTGCCTCAGCTCCGGCCTCAAGGTTTAAGTATGGCAGCTCTATGTTGTGCACAATGGAAGAGACTAAGGCTGATTACTCTTGAGAAGCGATTTGGAGAGAGGTGATGGTTAAATATTCAAACACAGGAATGGCTACCCAGAGAAGGAGGCAGGCCACTTCAGAGTGTCACAGGTTATAGAGTTAGTTCCAATAAGCATAAGACAAGGCATGGAAGGCATTTTGCTTCATAAGACAAAACTTTTCAAAAACCTAGCACTGTCCTTGGATGGAGTGATTGATATCTGAGGTGCAGAGGCCACCAGGGATGCTGTCACCAGGGTTTCTGATCTCATGGGGGCTGGTTGATAAAATTAAAATAAGGAGAAATGGCCAGCAGGAAGTTGGTGAGTATGAGCTTGGTGGTGTATCAGCTATGTTAAGCCTGAGAGAGGATGGCATCTGGGAGAGGTACCAAAAGAGAGGGAGGGCAGGATAGAGGAAGATGTGGTTCTATGCATGGGAAGATGGAGAAAGAAGACGTCCTTTTCCAATGCACTTTGTTTTAAACCTATTTACCAAGGCCAGACTGGTGGAAAATCTAAATCTGTATTAGAATTACCTAGGAAGCTTTAGGAGAAAAAAAAAAACATGTTCCTGACTTCTGCTCACCTTTGACCCTGATTTTATTTTTATATTTGTTTTATTATTTGTGTATGTGTGTCTACATGGCTTCTATACATGTGGAAGTCAGAGGACAACCAGTGGGAGTTGGTTCTCTCTTTCCACCATGTCCCAGGGATTGAACTGGGATCACAAGGCTTGACAAAAGGAGCCTTTACCCACCGATCCATCTCACAGACCCTACCACTTTTTTTTTTCATTTAAAAACTTTAAGTATAATCAACACAAGAATTATGCAATTTTCAGACAGTTTCATCCTCACATGTAACACAAAAGCGGCAGAAAATAGCATGCATTCCAGGTGGGTGTGGTAGCTGGAATCACATCTTTAATCCCAGCACTGGAGAGGCAGAGGCAGGAGAATCTCTGTGAGTTTGAGGCCTATATAATAAGTTCCAGGCCAGCCAGGACTGCACAAAATAAAAAGCATGTATTCCAATCCAGGCACTCCCAACAGGGTTTTGAGATTGCAAGCATCAAGGAACAATTCTATCCAGTTTAAGCAAAAATAAATAGTAAATATGGTAGATTGCAGATTTTTGGGATGCTCACAGAAGGTAATAGAAGTGTTGAGGTCTGGGTTTATGGGCAAAGGGCAAAGGGATATTTAGTAATAGCCAACGACACATTTAAGATCATGACAGTAATACAATCTGTTTAGGATGCCACATCGCCATTGTCAGACTCCTGGAATAGCTTTGTCTTTCCTTATCTCTTGGCATCACTCCTTTATGATCCAAAGTGCAAGGAAGGCTCTCCAGCAGGCCAAATCCCAGCCAGGTGCCTGTGGGCTGGGCATGGGGAGAGAGAACAGATGGCCTTCTCTGCCACCTCTCACACAGTAGAGGCTTCTCCCAACTCTAAAGGGTGAGCAGATGCTGGGTAGCCACCAAGAACCTGTCTGTGCTACCTCACTGAAACCACTGCACATAATTCCCTTGGGTTAAACTTTGCTGAAATCTTTTGTACAGTTTTGCTAAAGTCTTGTCAGTCTTTTGTTTTCCATTCAAGTCAAACCTGGCCAAGCTGTCAACACCTGTGTCACAGGATACCCTCTTCTCCAAGCCAGGGCTGTTCACGGAATTGTATGACTCCAGAGCTACAGGGTCCTCTGGTCCTTAAACATGTGCATCTATTATCATGTGACAATTCATATATTCTTTAACTTTGAATTAATTTTTTATATTTTAGATAACATTTTCTCTTTGTACCTTGTCTCTCTAAACCTATGCATTTTTCTTAAGCAACTCTGTGGATACTTAGTAGATGCTTAAAACCAAGGCTAATTACCATGAACTAAGTATCTTCCTGGTCAAGCAGTACCATTTCCTGGGGTGATGAATAACGCTTTATTCTAGGGGTATCTCTTTGTTGGAACAGCTGCAGCAGCTTTTTACAGATATTAAAATCTGTCTGGTTTCTAATCAAATCTGGAAGACAAGGTCAAAAATTCTCTGCCATTCTGAAAAGGAAAGATCTTGAAGTTTTTTCACTACCCACCCGCAACAGCAAAGGAAGCATAAAAGACAGCCACTGCCTTCCATTACACAGAGTCACATCCGCGGACTTGTACCAACCTGCTCACCCAAAGGATCGGCTCCACAGTGCATGGGAAAGTGGTTCTAAAAGAAGGCAGAGGGGTGGAAAGCGATTCATTAACAGGTTAACAGAGCCTCTGTAATCAGGAAATACAGAAGTGATATATTTCTGTGGGAACCCTGATTCCTTTTCTCTGCTCCCAGTAGCCCTTCATTCTTAAGAACGCATCGCTCGTGTCTACAGTGATTGCATTTGGAGGCACCCAGCAGAAGGGAAAGTCTTTGGGGATAATATATTAACATTGATGCTGTTGAGACTACCTTAGAATGATAAAAACACAATGCATTCTTTCCCAAAGCCCTTCCCACAGCTGCATTTGGTTTTCACATAATCTCTTAGCTGGATCCCCCTTTTCCACTTGGTGAGGTGATCAGATGAAGAGTGCCCTGGGTACTCACAGCCTGCCATGGTGGTTAGTGCCACTTGTGTTTGAGTCTGGAATGGATGGCAAGCTTGGGTTGAACCTATCCCAGCAACCCACATATGAGGGCATTTGATCACAATTCTACTGCAATACCCCAGAAACTAGACTCCCCTACCCCAAGGTTCAGAAAAATGAGTCAAGGGGCATGGGCTTCATATTAACCTAAAAGTTTCCAATCTAATCAGGCCTGGCACCCTTGAAGCCAGTCAGGTAGTTCATTCTTGAAGTCTCAGTTCCTCCTTCATTCATGAAATTAAGGCTCTGAGCGTGGGCTAATGAATCTATAGTAGTGGTGACCAAGTTTGGATGAATAAAAGAATAATTTGGAAAGTCTTATTTGAAGAAAAAAGGAAAAGAAGTTTCTTTGTAATGTGATTCATTATATATTTTACGGAAAGAGAACGGACTCCTCCTGTAAGTTATCTTCTGACCTCCACATGTGCATCCCTACACATACACACAAAATAAACAGCTGTAAAAAAAACAAACCAAAAACCACTTAATGTGCGTTTGTCCTGAGCAATACATGATTTCATAATTTTGTCTGTGTGCAGAGATCATAGCATTCAAAGCTAAGGTGGCTATGATGTCACTAGGTCATATGATCTTATGAGATGCCATCATATTTGTGGTCAGTCATTGACTAAAACATGGTTTTGTGGAGAATGACTACTTGCACATCTAACAGGGAGAATCTGCCAGGCACTGGTGCTGAGGGATCATGTAAGGGCACCTGGAATTGCCCCACAGAATAAAGAGTAAAACAGGAAGGATTACTGTAAGGGCTCTGCATGGGCTTCATCCTCACACGCCTCTCCTCAGAGACAATCCTTAATGAGTGAAGGGGGTGACTGAATGAGGGGGTGGCTGAGTGAAGGAGCGAGGATGCCCAAGAAACACGCAGATCCTGTATCCTATGGATACAGGAGCAACTGGAGTTCCCACATGGAAAGAACAAGAGGAAAGGAAATGGGGTTGGGGTGGGAGGAAGGGTCAAGGGAATCTAACGAAGGCAGCCGGAAGACAGAGAATTCTGCTGTGACTCTTCAGCTTGAGATATAACAAAGGAGACTGTGTCTTGATTTCTGGAACATTCCTTAAGGCCTTTTCCTTGCAAAATCCTCATGGTTAAGTCTCTCTCCATAGAAGACAGGATTAAAGATGATAGAAACAGAGGAAGCAAGATAGCAGAAACGTGTGGTCACAGGAAAGACTCATCCTTCACTAGAAATTTATAAATAAACTGTGCGGGGATTTGCTGGTGCCAGTGTTAGGGGGATCTGATAAGCACGATTTGTTTCCAGGCAGCTGGTAACTTCTGGTATACAGACAAAATTTGATTTCTGGACATCTGTGACCATATTTGTGAAGCCACAGTTGTCCGTATGACCTAAGTGGTTTGACCAAGGCCAGCTACATACCCACGGGAGATGGCTGATCAGGACTGGGGGGCTCTGGGGTTATTAGAAAGACCTGTTTGGGTCATAGACATTCAACAACACTCTCCCACTTGCCGCCAAAGGCTCTACAAACATCCTACAATGATACATAATTCGTATCATCTAATGACCAACTTAATAAACTTCCTCTTGGGAAAGAGCCATGCACAATGCTCCTTGGTGCAGAGCATCTGGCCAGCACGCATGGAGTGGGCTCAGTGGTGACGCTGCCTTCTTCCAGGCTTGTGCGTTGAGGTAATCAGCTGCAGATAGGCAGCTGCTTCATGGTTCACAATTCACATGGTACACACCTGTCCCAGAGAGCTCAGGAATCAGCTCTCAGAGGCTCTCAGGGAACACAGGCTTCAACCAGTCACAGGGGGAGACACGTGCACACTCGCTACTCTACCTGCACCTTGACAGCCTCCCCCAGGTCCTGAGCTGCCACCCAGTTAATTTCTCAAGCTGGCCATGGCTTAGGGCTCCAAATGAGGTACATGCCTTCTGAAGCAGGTGGAGTCTGCTGCTATGATTCCGTAACATTCCCCCCTCCTGGGACATCTCTGTCCACAAGCAAGTATCGGGATAGGTGAACTATTACCTACAACTAAGTTTTGTAACAATTATAAAAATTAGGCCTTCATTTGGATGCCTGGCCACTCTGAAAAGCAGAAATTTCAGGCTCCACCCAGACACTGCATAAACCTGCATTTGTCCTCAGGTGGTTCATAGGCTAGAGCACACCCCAAGGTCCTGGGCTAATTTTTTTAAGCAAAAACCCAAGGAAATGGTAGAATATAAGATGGGGGGAGGGGTCTCTTCTTTCCCTCTCTATTTTTGTGCAGATTTCTGTGGCTATCTAGTAAAGTCTCAAAACAATATATTTTTTAATGTATAAAATACATAGGGTTACAAACAAAACCAATTAAGTTGAAATGTAATGCCCTGAATATTTAAAAATGTGTAATACTGTAACCTAAATATGCTTCTTTGTTCACACATTAAATCTGATGATATGGAAGCAAGTTTATTAGCTGACATTTTTTTTTTTTTTTTCCTAAGGCAGGGTTCCAGTACATACAGGCTGGCCTCAAATTCAAGATCTTCTTGCCTCAGCCTCCAGAGTGCTGGGATTAGTCTGGGTCTGAGTCACCTCTCAACCAAGTTGATATTCAAAGTAGGAATGAACATAGGTGATACCGAAAGACATCTGCTCCAAATAACATGCACCATTTCTACTGGTGACAAAGTCATGGCTACATCTAATGCTATTATACATTGTTGCCTGCATCTACCACAGGAGGAAATATTACATCTGAGTGCCTGCCTTCCAAGTTGAGAGCACCCCCCTGCAATCTCTTAATATAATCTAGGTTAAAGAAAGTAGACACTTTCAGGACCGTGTGCAAAGGAAGAAAGCAAACATCACTGCCTGTATCTATCCCTTGGTCTGAGATTCATTGGCGCATAAATTCATCCAATCATTTCCTTCGTTGCTAGCTACTGCATTTGCCTGGTTGGCTTTGGTCACCTCACTTCCTCCTCACAGATCCTCACAGACGAGCGCTTGGATATTTAATGAGTACTGAGGATCCAACTCAGTAGGTTGGATTCTAAAAGTTTATGAAACAGACACGTCGCACTACACTCCATATTATCAAGTAGAGCAACCAGAATAACCCCACTTCCCAGGAGGCTCCCTTCTCTTCTGGCATGGCTGCTTCAGCACAAATGTGGCTTTAGAACAATTACTGAGACTGTGTTCTGAACTGTCACTGCTGAGGGAGGCTATCTCTTCTGCCATAAGCACATTTTCTGGGTGGTTTTCTTGCCATGACAAGGTGACACTTCCTCCAGCCATGTCAACTGTGCTTCTTAAAATAAAATTTATTTTTAGGGAAAATGAAAATCGATTTGTTTCTCCATTTCAAAATTATAGACATCTACATTCTACTTCACACAACCCTCCTCACCCAAAGTCCTGTGAAAGCTAAGCAAACTAGATGTGCCTGCAAGGGGGTGGGGGGAGCTCATCTCACATGTGATGTGAACTCCACAGAACAATTGGCTACTATAAAAGGAGGCATTTCTCTTACATCACAGGCATGTTTGGATCTTATGTTTTAAAAGGGGAGGAAAGACTTATAAGCAAACACAGCCTTAGGTAAAGATTTTTGTACAAAACAGCCATGTTCCAGGTCCATGAGAAAGCCATGAAATAGCTTCAGCTTGCAGCTCTTCTCCCTCCCTGACATGCATGTACACACATGTGCACATACAGGAGGGCACTCATATTTAGTGTTTTCTTACTTAAGTTTACGCATCTGAAAGGAGCAGGCTTCTAAATGTTATAGTGTGAACAGTCATGGTTAGTGCATTGTATATTATTATTTAGCTCTCTGCTTATCTCGCTGCCAGGGATCACAGCTAGGGTGGTTAATTTGGGTTGTCAATTTTGGATTGAGGGATTGCCTAGACAATTGTTAAAGCAGGGGGCTGGGGTATCTGTTGGGGTTTTTCCAGGGAAGATAGGGGTGGGGTCAGCAAACTGAGTGGGAAGACTACCCTGAACGTGGGCAGCAACTCCCAATCGAATGGGGGCAACGGGAGGACAATGCTCTAGCTAGCGCCTCCTTCCTGGAGCAGGTGTATGTTTTCTGCTGCTATTCCTCCAGCATGAGATTCCAGATCCAGGTCTCTGGATATGGACTTGCACCAGCAGCATTTTGGGGGCTTTTAGGCTAAGCTCTGTCTTTTCTTTGGAGGCTTCCCTGGGTCTCTGCTGAAGATGGTTACTGTGGGTCAATCTAATAAATCCTCTCTTGCATTACATACATTCTTGGTTCTGTTACTCTAGAGAACATTGAGACCCAACACAGGCAAAGTCATAGGTTGGAGGTAGCTGGAGAGTCACCTGTATATAATGAGAGCCTGTCACAGTAAGTCATATCACAATAACATGAGCATCGTATCAGTCACTGTTGCTGGCCTAGAAAGGTAATATTTGCAAGGCTTGGTACCTTGGCTTTGAGACTACTCAGTTTTAGAATGACTCAGAGGTTGATTCTGGAATAGATGAAGAACCCATAGGAAAAATGAACCAAAACTGGTAATAGATATCATTCCCCCTGACAATGGTAACAGATATAATTAAGTCATCCAAAGACTGTAAAGGCGACTAGAGTGTCTTTTCTTTTGTTGGGGGAAGTTGAGATAGCATCTCACTGTGTAGTTCAGACTGTGTTGGAACTATGTCGCCCAGGATGGCATAGAACCCACAGTAATTCTTCTGCCCCAGCCATTTAAGTGTTGGTTACATGTGTGGGCCACCACGCCCAGCTTATTTCTCTTTGAGTTTGAAGTAACTGACTTCACTCACATTTAAGATGTGGTGCTAAATTATTGCCACCCTAACAAACTCATTAAGAGTATCTAAAGACCGGGGTTGGGCGAGGTGGCACATGCCTTTAGTCCCAGCCCTTGGGAGGCAGAGGCAGGTGATCTTTGAGAGTTCCAGGTCAACCTGGTCTACATAGTGAGTTCCAAGCCAGCTGGGGCTACAGGGCTACCCTGTCTCAAAAAGACAAAAAAAAAAAAAAAAAAAAAAAAAAAAATAGTGTGTGTGGTGGCTTTGAGGGATGAAGCAAAACCAAGCAAGTTCCAGCCTGTGAGGTGGGTTGTGCAAAGGACTAAGCTTTACAAATCCAAGCGGCATCCTTTTTTGCTGCCACCTTCGCTGAGGCACTTAGGCATAATTTTCTGTTTCCCCTCCAGGTCTTTGTTGCTTCCCTGCCAAAATTGCCTTGCTTCTGTTACAATAAAATACCTATGATGTTTTCCAAAGCCAGCCACTTATAGCCCACAGTCAACCCTCTACCGCATAGGCAGCAGTCTGGGAACTTAAGTCTAAGTGTTGCAAGCTGAAGGCAAAAGTAGAATTTGGCTAGTCCAACATGGCATGCCCTGGAAGGCTGGCCTTCTACTTGGCAATGGAACTGGGTGGCAGGAAAAAAATATGAATACTTTTGCCAGGGGCAGAAGTAGGGAGTAAAAGGCAAGAGTAAAATAAATTGCTGTCCCATTAAGGAGGCCACGATTGAGTCTGGGACCCATGCCACTCAGTGGAGGGCAAGTCTGCTACACTTGGAATCCCCCCTGGCAGTCCCTGGCTTGGGGGTCCTCTACTTGTTTCTAATTTTTATAGGGGCGGTCTTAACTGTTTACTACAGAAGTACTTTTGGGGGAGGTGTGGTAAAGAGTTTGTGTAAACACATAAATTTTTGTTGTGAGATCACATCTTGAAAAAAATATTATGTAAGACCAGGACCATCCAGTCCCTTTAAAGGGAGAGCTTGTAACTGTGCTCTGTCCCACAGTCTGAGTTTCACTGAAATAGAGGCTGGCTATGAAGTGGATCCTCAAGGGCCAACCCACATCTTTCTCAGAGTCACCTTCATCTGCTCTTGTTCAACTTCGCTTCCATTTCCTAATTTGGAAGAGGGAAAATCCTTAAAATCCTGAAATTACTAAAAATGCAGACTTTAAGCTGATCCTTCTCCTTTGACCAAAGGAGTCACTTTTGATCCTGTCAGGTGCTGAGTTCCTCTGCACATGTAAAATCAAGTGGACTGATTGCTCAGGGAGAGATCATGACAGGGAAGGCAGATCCAGAATTCCAGGTTACCCATTTTCATGGTATGACTCATTGTACAGGGGCCTAGTATCTATGCTGAGGCTCACCCTGTGCCCAACTGAGGCCGTATGTGGAATCACAGTGTGGCCCTGTGCCCATTTACACCTAGCTTGAGCAAACCAAAGCAGAGACCTGTCAGTGGGGGCCACAATGCCATCACAAGATTTATCTCACGGTGGACCACACCTTGCCTCCTCCTCTCTGACTTGGAGTATGCCAGGTCAGTGGGTGGGAAGGCTGCTTCCTTGCTCTGTAGCCAGGGAGAGAAGGCAGAGCTCTCACTCATCCCCACAGGAGGGATTCTGCATTACATTCTCTGTCCTGTTGCTGGAAATAGTATTTGGAAGTCTTCATCTTGAGAGGGAAAACAGTATGCATTCTGAGTACAAAAAGCCAAAGGGCTACTTTACCAGCCACTGGGCTGTGAGATTGTCGATTCCTTTTCAAGAACATGGTTGCAAGTTTTCTCAAATTCAGTATCCACCATTCTGTTTTGTCTGGCTGTTCCTCTCTTGTAGATTAAATACTTTAAAACAGATTTGATTTATATGTATGTGTATGTGTATATGCAAGAGTGTACTAGTGGAGGCCAGAAAGGATCATCAGATCCCCTGGAGCTGGAGATACAGGTGGTTATGAACTGTCCAATGTGGGTTACTGGGAACAAATTTCTGGTCCTCTGCAAGAACAGTAAGTGCTCTTAACTCTGAGTCATGTCTTCAGCCTCATCTTACACATTTTTGCACATATATACACACACATATCCAATTCAATCTTTTATCCCACTCATTGTCAGAAAAAACCCTGATAAATAGATGTCAGATTCCAGCTTTGTTTAAATAGCCAAAGAGAGGAGGCAGGTGCCCCTGACACACACACGAAGTGTTCCTAATGCCTTGTAAATGAGTTAGCCCAATCATGCTGCTCATGGCTTGAACTTTCCTTTCAGGGCCTGCTTGTATCTGTGTCTTTTAAGCCAGCAGGAGTGCATTGGCAGGTGGGGAAGTGAAAAAGCCTCTTCTGACTCTGAGATAGCAGGCAGACCAAGGCTTTGGCATACATACCTCACAGAGAAGAGGCAGTTACCCTCCAGCCACAGTCTTCTGGGGAACCTGAGCTGACCCTTCATCCCTGAACCTGCCCACGAAGAATGGCCACACAGTGCCACTCCTTTTGGGCAAGCTCAATGAATTCCTTCCTGTGCTAGAAGTCCTCAATGCGCCAGCTCAGTCTGCTTGGCTTCCAGTTGGGTTTCAGCAGTTACGCAAATTAGGTTTCTGACTGTATCTGAAATTCCGGTGCATACAGGAACAGCAGGTTGCTTAATCTCCAAATTCAGAGCCAACCCCTTTGCTAAACACAGGTGAGGCGCTACCTGGCTCCCATGGGTGGATTAATGACCCACCCCTCCTGGCTCTGACAACCTGACTCTGCAGGGGTACAGGCGCCATCTTATTTCCAAGCTTTACCTTCTGTAAGACACCATATTGATCATATTTTTACCCTTTCTCACTGGTTTTCATTTGTCAAGCTATATCCCACCCCCATTCTTCTCTACTGACAACATCCAATTCCAAATACAGGAGGATGGATGATTGAAATGTCTCCATGAAAAAAAAGTAATCTCAGTTATTTCATTTTCCATTCAACCTAGGATCTCCTTGTGAAAATCTTCCCTATGTTTCAGGAGTGGACAATGAATAAGCCACTCAACAGAAAGTGACTTTGTATCCAGGCCTGCAGTTTTGACAAGGGTTAAACATAAGCAAGGTCATCACATTTTCCTTTTCCCTAATTAGTAATGACAGTAACAATAAAATACTGTGCTAGGTAGAGAACTGGGTGTTTAGGGGTAATGTTGGCAGGCCTACACCAAGTGATCTTAGGGAGTCATAGGAAGCATTGTTCTAAATGAGAACATGTGATAGTTGATTTCTTATCACACACACACACACACACACACACATATATATACACACAAAAAAATAATAGAAAGCATCTTTTATTCAAAGCGGCAACACTAAATACTGAGACGGTACGTCTTGCCAGCATTCAGTTGGTGAAGGAAGAGAAAGAAGTGAATACTTTTTCTGTATGTTAGCTGAGATTTGGTCTCCACTGGTTCTATAGTCAATACGTGGCTGATCCTCTGTGGTTCACAAAGCAGGGGAAGAAGGTGAGAATCCAGCCACAGGCATATGTGCCTGACACTCTTTACCACTGTTTAGGCCCCCATCAGACAATCTCAACTTCTTGACTCTGGAGTCTATAATACAACCCATTTCCAAGGCAGTAAGGCAATAGTGCCACTCAACAGACAAAGAAATTGTTTCCAAAATAACAATAACAGCCTATTCACACTATTGGGGACAAAGTGAGCAACATTAATCCAGTGTGCATACTGCTCAAGAATGATAGAAAACTTAAGGGGTTGGTAGACAGACCTTTGTCCTAAAGGGTCAGAGGGTAAATATTTTAGGTTCAGGTGGGTCACAAGCCTCTGTCTTACATTCTGTCTGTTTGTTTGTTTCTTCAACCCTTAAAATGTAGAACACAGTCTTAGCTCTTAAGTCATAGAAAAAACAAACAACAACAAACAACAAAACCCAGCTGGATTTGACCCCTGGGCCATGGTTTGTTGATTCAGCTGCTTCCATAATGGGCCTGGAGAAAGGGCCTGTTCTTCAGCTCAGCTTAATTCACTACAGACAACACCTGAGACAGATCGGCCTGAAGGAAGGGTGCAAGACAAACTCACCATATAGGTGGACAGTAAGAGACAAGCAAGGCTAGGAAGAGGGGTAGGGATGAGAGGTTTCCTAACAGCCCTCAAAATGCTGTTCCTTTTCTGAGACATGGAGACTAGGACAGCAATAAGGTAAAGGCATACCTAGCCACCCCCAGCTCTCCCGGCCTAAAATGCAAACCTACAAAACGTGGTCACCACAGGCCAAGGATGATAGCCCACCAGGCAGCAGTTCCCTCAAAAGCAGCTCCCATGCTGCCTTCTCAGACACAGCCCCGAAGCTCACAGGCCTTCAAAGCTCCAAGCAAAGAACTCCCAAATCCAGGTTGCAACATTCTACTGATGCAGCCCTCTACCTACCTCTGATGCGTCCTCCCCTCACTGGAACCACACAGGGCATCACCAACCCACCCCATGTCAGTTCAATTCCACAGTACTTCACTGGAGGGGAGTCCTATGTCACATCAGCCCCAAGACTGGGAGAAGCAAGGCCTGGAAATGGTTCCTGAATGTCAGGCCCAGCTGGGCTTTATTCTGCTCTACTTCTCTCTTATCAGAAGCCCCATGCCTTGACAACAGAAAGGATGCTCTGAGACTCCGCTACAATCACAGGAGCCACAAATCAAGTTTTTCAATTATCCTTGTGTGTGGCTGCAATCCATGGTTGGCCCCAATAGAGCATTCTCCACTTCTGAGAGTAAAGACGTCACTGTGACACTCTCCAGCCTTTGCAGACCCCCCACTCTGTGACAAACATTCAGGATCCACGCTGTACCTTCTCCCAGATTGCCAATTCTGACTTAAAGGCTGGGTAGAGGCAGCCTGCCTTAATGGAGAAAACATAAGTGCTCTGGAGCTCAGCTCTGGATCCTGGTCAAGTTCTGGATATTTCACAGCTGTTCCACATGCACCTCTTCGAGTGCAAAAGCCAGCAGGAATTAGCAAGCACCTCATTGGCTCTGAACCATGAAAATGTAGCAATGTTTTCAAGCCCGAAAATCAGTTTCTGGTCAACTATCTTCCGGTGTTTACTCTAAAACAGTGTCTGCTGTTTGTTTATCATAAGCCAAATTTAAAACTGGTTTTGACTTAAATGCTGCATGATTTCATGTGATTTTTTAAAAAAGTCATCTTTGGGATGAGACTGTCATTTCATTATCAAACTAGCAACAGAATCAGCACAATTCAGCCCGAGTCCACTCAAATCATTACTTGTTCATTTCTCATAGACTTTAAAAAAAAAAAAAAAGCCATTGGAAGACAAAGCTTGTGGCTAGAGAGAAAATGAGACCTACTTTACCACTCACATCTCCCTCCTACCTGCTTCGTGAGCTGGTCAGGTGAGCTTTCTCCACTGGGCTCCAGCAGCTGCTTGCACAGGCCAGATGCCAAAGTTTGTTGTGTTTTCTTTCCCTTCCCCATTCAGGTCTTCAAAGTCGTGGGTTACTAGCTATCAACAAAACGATGAGCCATGCCAGTGCGTGCTCCGACTTCCTGCCAGCACTCCATGCTCTACTGAGTACAGAAACAGACTCTCCTCCAGCTTCACCTCCTGAGCTGGGGGCCCCACCCACCTGCAGCACGCAGATCATTTTTCATTTATGAGTGCATCCAGCTAAACTGTGTCTGTCAGGGAACGAGCCAACCCTTGCTCTGCCCGTGTATGCAATCCAGGCTGCTAAAAACGACTTTAATTTTCTGCAAGTGCAGGGGAAAGCCAGCCCCTGGCAGAAGTCATCAGAGGCGTTCTCCTGCCGGCATCTGTAGATCAGCTCTGCCCTCAGCAAGGAAGAGCTTCATCATACGGATACCATCCACAGAGGGGATTCAAGATTTCTGGCATGAACCAACCAAAGATACACCAAGTGTGTATATTTCACATTCAATAAAACGTGATACCAGGAAATCAGCTGAGAAACTTTCCACCCAGTGACCTAGCACTTCATGAGTTAAATATATTTTGCACTTACTAAAGGGCCAATGGTTGGCTAGAGAGAAGGCACAGTGAGTAAAATGTTTGCTGAGGAAGCATAAGGACCTGAGTTTGGATCCCCAGCACCCATGTAAAAGCCAGGTATAGCGATGCATCTGTAAACCTGGGGAACAGAAGCAGAGACAGGTAGATCCTTGGACTTACGGGCCAGCTTACTGAAACAGCAAGCTCCAGGTTCAGTGAGACCCGGACTCAAAAAAACATGAACATGCCAGGTGTGGGCGCACACTTTTGATCCCAGCACTTGGGAAGCAGAGGCAGGTGGATCTCTGTGAGATCAAGGCTAGCCTGGGGCTATAGGGAGAACCTGTCTCAAAAAGACCAAAATATATAAATTAATAAAAATAAGATGAGCAATGGTAGAGGAAGACACCTGACATTGACCTCTGGCCTCTACACAGAGGCATGTGTACATGCACCTGCAGACATATGAGTGCATGTACATACACACACAGGGGCTTTTTTTCCTAAAATTTGCATTCAAATCGATATGAAAACTGAGTTTATTTTATAATGAAACTCAGTGATAAATCTTTAAAGGTTACTTGTCACCATGACACCAAATCTCTAACTTTCCTTATCCAGCTAATCCCATCTTCCATCACAGACCATCTAGCAAAGACAGAGATGACAGGTCAGCCCATGAGAACACACACCCTCCCAGATTGTCCATTACAAAGATAATCTGGTTTCCCCCTCAGACTTGATCGGGAAATACAACTCAGGCTCCCCAAGAACAATGCACATATAGCATAGTCTCCACTTTATGGAAAATTGGCTCTGCTTTACAGCTAAGTAACAGGGTTTCTTGTGATCCAACCAGAGCCAAAGGTAGTGGGAGCTCCAAGGCCTTAGCAATAGATATGAAAGTGCACATAAACAATTAAAAAGGGAATGGTATATTATTACAATACTGACACAACCCTCGTCAGCCACCCTGAGGTTTTGACAGATGTACAGACAACTCTTGTTTACTGGCTGATCTTCTTAGGCTATACTTCTAAAAAGCTCGGGACCAGTAGCTCCAGGATTGCTATCTTCTTTAATTTATTCATCTTAGAATTTTGTCTAATAGAGACATACCCACCCATGAACTCCATAGTGTTATAACCTAGTTTTAATCAGTTTAGACATTCTTCAATTTTCAAAACTGCTTTTTAAATTTTAGTATATGAGGTCTGGAGAGCTGGTACAGGTGTTAAAAGTTCAGGCTCATAGTGAGGCCATGGGACTCACTATGTAGACCAGGCTGGCCTGGAACTCATAGATACCTGCCTGTAAGTCTTTTTTATCTTTGTTATTAAAGTGTCTCCTAATGCTAGGTGTTGGAGGCTCACACTTGCAATCCCAGCACTTGAAAGGCAGAAGCAAGAGGAGCACAGTGAGTTCGAGGCCAGCCTGGTTTGTATAGTGAGTTCCAGGCCATTCAGGGCTACACATGGAGACCCTGTCTTTAGAACCTTAGATAAAAAAAAAAAAGATAGTTAAAAAGTCTCCCCAGAGAAACTGCCATACATTTCACACATGCTCCGATTGGGTTCTAGTCTCATACCCCAACACATCTTTGAAAAAAACCCAGGTGATTTATCTTTTATAGATGAGACAAGAAAAGCACAGTCAGGGGCATCTATGGGAAAGAGAGGACTAGGGGAGGACTAGTGCCCAGTACAGTGTGTTTCCATATGCGACACAGAAGCTGGAAAGTTGGCCACGGGGGTGTCCGTTGGACTTCCCTTCCCAGTTCAGGAGAGCGTGGGCTCCTGCTCTGAGTTTAAGCTAAGAAGGAAGTCTGGTCTTTATTGTTTTTTTTAAAGCAGTGGAGGAAAGGAGGGTCAAAGTTTTCTTGGCCCATGTCTAAACTATAGTCATAGGGAGAGGTAAATCTGCCTATTGAATTCTATTAGTTTGTGAGAGCTGAAAAAAAAAATCTATGGTAAAACCAGTTTTTCTACCTCTTTTTGTCACATTTTCTCAACAAAAAACTGGATAATATGTAGCATAAAGTTTTGTTTACTTGCTGCTGTGTTTACTCACAACACTGGCCCTATAGCCATGGCGAGAAATGTACTTGCTGTCTGAGGTTTTAGAGATGAGTTTCTAAACAACTTTTTATGGTACCACGGTGATGCCCACCTTGGTTCTTCCTAAGTTTAGGAACCACTGTGTCTTCACCCTCAGTGACCTGGGAGGGACCTCAAAGACCACTTCCTCTCACCTTCTCATTGTGTGGATATGAAAACGGGCCCAGAAAGATAGGGAGGCCATAGAACATGTTAGTAGAAGTGCTAAGGTAGACACGGATCTTCTTGATTAAAGTTCTAGACAGCTTAGCTGCAGGTGGACAAGATGTGGACCTGTATAATCAGTCAACAACTGCAAGCAGGCACTCAGTAATGACTCCCCAGCTGGTCACAAGGCTGGGGACACATTTAAGACCCCCCATAATCAAAATCAGAAAGATATCAAGGGTGTAGGAAAAGGGAGCTAATGAGAGCACAAGCCAGCACTCCGCAGCAGACACTGATCCATATACCATGAAAGCCAGTTCTGGGCATATGGACAAAAGAAATGAATGCAGGGACATGGAAAGAGACCTGTGTACACCTTGTTCTAAAAAGCTGCACTGTTGGGACTGGAGAGATAACTCAGTTGAAAAAGTCCTTACTTATACAGGCATAAGGACCCGAGTTTGGTTCCTAGAACCCACATGAAAATGCCAGGTACAGTGGCACATACTTGAAATCCCAGAGCTGGGGAGAGGGAGACAGGTGGACCCTGGTGCTCACCAGCCACTTCCCCTACTCAGTGAACTCCAGGCCACTGAGAGACCCTGTCTCAAAAACAAAAACAACCACACACACACACACACACAAATCCAAGGGGACAGTGGCTGACTGTTGACACTTGAGATTGTCTTCTGACCTCCACATGCACGTGCATACATGTCCAAATGCATCCACACTCACATCATACTAACATTCCTGCCCCCGCCCCACCGCCAATAAAGGTAGCACTGTTCAACCAGGTGTAGTGATGCACATCTTTAGTCCCAGAACTTGGGAGGCAGAGGCAGGCAGATCTCTGTGAGTTCAAAGCCAGCCTGGTCTACATAGTGAGTTCCAGGCCAGTTGGGGCTACAGGGAGACCCTGTCTTAAAAAGACCAAAAAAAAAGTAGTACCGTTCACGATAGTTGAAAGTCAGAAGCAGCCCAGATGTCCATCCAGGGATGAATGGATAAATAGGAGAAGTTATGTGCATACAACAAAGTTGTCATCCTCCTGCCTCAGTCTCCGAAATGCTGGGATCCTAGTTATGTGCCATCATGCCCTGCTCAGAGTTTCAGTTTTGGAAAACAAAGTTCTGGAGACAGATGTTTGTGATGTTTGTACAACAACATGAATGTGCTTAAAGCCACAACTCTGTATATTTAAAAATGGCTGAAATAACTTTTATGTGTACTTTTTAGAAAGTCAACAAAATCTGAATTTTCTTTACATCTTATTGGTTGTTTCATGGCTGTTTTTCACAGTTCTAGAACTATTATGCTTACTATGGAAGTCACAAAATGAAAAGATGACCATGTGACACAAAATGAAACTCATAAATGACACTGAAAGCAAGAAATAGTGAAGTTTCCCCCTCTTTCCCCCATCCTCCAACCAAGTATAACTCACAAAAAGTTATATAAGCAAGCAGTTTGTTTTCCTGTTCTGTGACAAGAGGTGATCATGTAGACACGGTTAGGGAACACCCTGAGGATTGTGCAAGCAAACTGGGAGAGCCCTGGCCTGCAAAGTCAGAGGCTCAGCTCAAGACTGTGTGAATGCAGAGGGCTCACAAGCACCCGAGAAAGCTTGATGTGTCCACAATCCATTCCTCTCCTCCAGAAAGCCCTCTTGGATCCTGCAGTCCCCTTACCTCCCTCACATCTGGTGGCAAAAACTGATGCCACCATGCCTGCTGGCCCTAAGCTGTTAGATCTGTCCAGTCACACTGTAAGCCTCCAGCTCTCACCAGCTCTTGAAGACTTCTTTCCTTTCTCCCAAGTAAGGCAGAGATAGGGTGGGGTACCAGATCCCCTTCTAGTCTCTGGGCTATCCCCTCTACTGCCACAATTACAACCAAGAGCTCTAGCCCTCAATGGCTGTCCCTCTTCTGAGTGCCAACCAAGTTCCGGTAGGATATCTAATAGGTATCCCAAACTCATACCCTGAAATGAAATCCATTATTACTCTTCCTCAAACAGGTTCTTGCTCCTGTGTTTCCTCTTCTGATCATTGCCAATCCTGTCATTCAAGCATAAATGAGTCATCCCTGACCCCTCCTCCTCTATACATATGGTGGTAGGTCATGTCAACTCTACATTATAAATCTTTCTCACCTGTCCCCTCCCTATATCTGCTTCACAGTTTTAGATCTTGATTCCTAACAAGTCTCACTTCCTCAGGTACATACCTCCCCAATCTATCCTGTACACGACGTATGTGATGGCGACAGAAGATCTACTTGAAATGTTCTAATAATGTACCATTGCCCAAAGGATAAAGCCTGTACTTCTTTAGATAGTAGCTAAAAGCATTCTTGATTTAGCTAATGCCAGTTTTAGGAAATCTACACACATATATACACACTGGCTCATGCTCTTTTTCATTTATGTTTCCACATATCCCAGTGATTCTATACTCACCCCCAAACACACACTACATACTGTGCTGATGATCAAACCCGGGGCCTCACTAGGCAAGTGCTCTATTACTGAGTTATACAACTAGCCCACCAGTGGTTCTTAAGTGGGGACACTTTGACCCTGCAATGTTTGCAAACATTTTTAAATATTTTATTTATTTTTGTTTTATGTATATATGCATGTATTGCCTACATGTAGGTAAGTGCATCCGTGTGGTGCAATGCCAGCAGAGGACAGAAGAGGCTGCTGGATCCCCTGGAACTGGAGTTACAGACAGTTGTTAGCTGCCATGTGGGTGCTGGGATTTGAACCCGGGTCTTCTGCAAGAACAGCCAGTGTTCTTAACTGCTGAGCCATCTCTCAAGCCCCTGAAAACATTTTTAGTTGGGCTTCTAATTGGGATGCGGAGGTATGGTTGCTACTGGTGTCTAGTGGTAGAAACAGATATGCTACTGAATATCTCAGGATGCACAAAACAGCCACCACAAAGACTCACCTATAGCATGTGTCATATGGGTTCTCAGAATACTACAATATGCTCTACTGTGACTGCTTCCCACTCTAGAGGTTACGACCAGAAACACTGGCAGTGCATAGAAAAGTAAGTGAATGACAGAGAAACAGGCTATGCAAGGGCAGTAGACAATGCCAGGAACTAGAGGCAGCATGCCCCTGTGCAGCACAGATTCACTGCTCCCTGAACACCAATCGAGTCATGCTGCAAGTGGTCAGGGCTGCAGCTGCTACCTGGCTTCTGGGCTAGGATGGGTGTTGTTTTTCTCTGTAGCATTTATTTTTACTTAAAAATTTTTAGTAGATTATTATGTGCATTGTGTACATGCCACAGTGTATATGGGTAGGTCAGAGAACAACTTTCAGGAGTCAGTTCTCACCTTCCACCATGTGGGTTCCTGGAACTGATCTCAGGTGGTCAGGCTTGGTGGCAGGCACCCTTACTGGGTCAGCCATCTCACCAACTCAATGGATTTATTTTAATGGGAGCACAGGGTCAACATTTAACAGAAGTTACCCTTCTATTTCCCTTCAGAAATTCTCCTAAATTCTAGTAAAGAAATGAGAAAATAAGACAAAACTCTTCATTTCAAAGTCTTATTATGGTTTTCCTCTCTTTTAAAAATTTAAAATTGTGTGTGTGTGTGTGTGTGTGTGTGTGTGTGAGAGAGAGAGAGAGAGAGAGAGAGAGAGACAGAGACAGAGACAGAGACAGAGAAAGAGAGAGATGTCTGGGTGTGTGCACACCAGGTGCATGTAGAGGGCAGAGGACAACTTTGTTAATTTCTTTCACCCTTAAGTAAGTTCCAAGGAGCTAATTGTCATCAGACTTACATAGCAAGCACTTATATCCAATCCACCGAGGCATCTCACTAGCCCAGATTTTGCTGTCCTTTTTAATTTTCTTCTCAAGGGTTGTCATAAGAAAATGACCTTAATCTAGATTTTCTAAAAACACATTCTGGCTGGGCGTGGTGGCACTCACCTTTAATCCCAGCACTTGGGAGGCAGAGGCAGGTGGATCTTTGTGAGTTCAAGGCCAACCTGGTCTACATAGTGAGTTCCAGGATAGCTGGGGCTACAGAGAGACCCTGTCTCAGAAAGACCGAAAAACAAACAAACAAACAAAAAAACCCCACCACATTCTGTAAAATATCATTTGAGGGAGATGCTCTATGCAAGAAAGACCGTACTCAAATAAGTTTTAAAAGCGTTGCTTACTATTTCGCCCCTTAACTTCTGAGTCCAGGTCTATTTCATCAACTAGTTCCCGCTCATGCCTTTTTGTACTGTGATTTATTAATATTCCTGGAACCAGCACCTTGAGAGCTTTGCCAAATGCTCACCCACAGTCTTGTCTGTTGGACCTCTTCTTCCTTGGTTATAGTATACTCCAGTTTAAATCGCAACTGCACACTGAAAAGTCCCAGCCCTGGTCCCCATCTTGCAGGCACACCTGCTCTCTCTCTCTCCTCTCTTTATCTAAGTACAGGTGGGCATGCTGTTTTCCTGAGTGAACATGGAGGAAGGCAATGTGTGTGGGCCACGCTAGGCACAGAGCAGGTGATTGAACAGGAAGTCCATGTTACTGTGGCTCAAGGACCTGGGTCACGGACAGAGATACACATGCTTATGGCCATTGTCATTTCCCAGTTAGCTTTATAACATTCAAGCTTATTCATGAGGATTAGATGAGTCCATGAGAAAAAGATAGGCATACTTCTTCCAGACATGGCTGGAGAAAAGGACCGATTGGATTCCTTTGGGTAAGAAAAGTCTAACTTCAGCGAAGCAGACCGTCCTTAGGTCCTAGGCTACCCTGCACACACTTGACACATTCTACCAGGGCTACTGAGTATAGATGGTGGAGGATGATGGAGGAGCTACACACTAGATGGGCGGTGCTGAGGTGGGGGGTGGCATCTTTGGGAACGTGTGCAGAACACACATTCAGCAAATGTCCTCTCTCTTGTGAGTCTACTGCGAGTGCATGTTAGAAGTGTTCGTGAAACTTGTGAATTAGAAAAAAAAAATCCATAGTAGTTTCTGTAGCTAGTCAGCCCTTCCCTTCATGCCACTTCCAGACTCTTCCATAACACAGCAGACACAGCACATGGCTCTGGCTGGGGCTGTTTCAACTGTTTGCCACATCAGGCTGTACTTTCCATAGCTCAGAATAATTCAGTTCTCTGAACTTAACATGGCTCCATTATGATCAAAAGTTACTAGAGCCTTTCTTCCTCAAGTGGGGAAGGGTGGAGGGAAGCCCTTGGAGGACGAAATCCGGCTAAAGTTATGTGGCACTCAGTGCCGCTTTGGGGTTCAGAGCTGCACTTTTCAGGTACTTCTCATGTCTGTGAAAAAGCTCCTCTTAGAATCACACATGGTTCTGTGGTTATGGGAACTTGACTCACAAAGCCACAGTTTTCAGAAATTCTTGAGGAAGTTGGGTCGTATATGGAAGTTTCTTTCTATGGATCTCTAAACAATCAGTTATTTGTTTCTCCCCTTCTCTTCCCACAAGAAGAATTTCTTTAAATAATTGGAGATTTCCCATGGGAATGAGGCAATAGTGACTTCCAGGTCTTAAACTTTATCCAAAGCAGTTGGAAAACAAAAGGCATAGCAGTGCGCCTGCTGCCCAGGAACAATACAAATTCTGGCGATCGAAATGCAGCAAGGCCTGAAAGTGCTAGGACTTTCGGTACTTGGGGAGGAGGGGTGGTCAAGCCACTCTGGTTTGAATTCAAGTAGCCAGGTGTGGTAGGGCAAGACTATAGTGCCAGCATCCTGGAGACTCGCACGAGAGGGTCTCTAGTCTAGTGCCAGCCTGAGGTATAGAGAGAAATCAAGGCCAGCCTGAGCTACCTAGTAGAACTCTGTTTCAAAAAAGAAACAAACATGACTGGAGAGATGACTCACTGGTTAAAGAGTGCTTGTTGCTCTTGCAAATGACCTGAGTTGGGTTCCCAGCATCCACATCACATGACTTACAACTGTAACTCCAGCTTCCAGGGAATCCAATATCCTATTCTGGTTTCTCTGGGTACCTGCACTCATGTGTGCACACATGCACCACTAAAAATAAAATAAGCCAGGCATGGTGGTGTACACCTTTAATCCCAGCACTCGGGAAGCAGAGGCAGGTGAATTTCTATGAGATTGAGACCAGGCTGGTCTATGAAGCAAGTTCCAGCCCAGCTGGGGCTATAGACTTGTTTCAAAACAAAAAAATAAATATCTTCTTTTAAAAAGGAAACAAAATGAAAGCAAAAAGACCATGTGGTCCTTCTAGCCATTATCAATGATAACAAACGAAGCACTCTGGCAGAGGGTGTTGATGATGAGGTAGGGTATGCATGTGTCTGGGAAGGGGGTATATTGGAACTATACATGAGCTACTTAATTTTATTGTGAATTTAAAATTTCTCTACATTTAGTCTTATAAAAGAAAAAAAGCACTGGGCATGGTGGCACACTTGGGAGGCAGAGGCAGGAGGATCTCTGTGAGTTTAAGGCCAACCTGGTCTACATAGTAAGTTGCAGGACAGCTGGGGCTACAGGGAGACCCTGCTTCAAAAAGACCGAAAAAAAAAAAAGAAGAAGAAGACAAGGGACTGGAGAGATGGCTCAGCAGTTAAGAGGACCAGCTGTTCCTACAGAGGACCCAGGTTTGGTTCCCAGCATCCACATGGTGGTTAACAACTGTCTATAACTCCAGTTGCAGGGGATCAGACATCCTCTTCTGACCTCTGTGGGCATTGCACGACATGGGTGCACTTATAAACATGCAGGCAATACACCCATACACATAAAAGTAATAAAATATTTTTAAAAAAATAAAAGAAGAAAACATCAAACTTTAAAAGACTATCAGTAAGCACCTTAATAACCTCTGCTTATTAACTATGTGAGTGAAAGTATGAAATCTTAGTTTCCTCCTCCTCTGAGGAAAGTGCATTGGTCAAGCCTGGACTACAGTAGAGAATGCTGGAGCATCTTAATGCCGGCCACAGCATTTGATCAAGTGAGGGTATAGTGCTGCTGTTTCACATCTCAGTTTCTTCTCTGCCCGTTCAAGCTTCCTGACGTCATTCACCAGAATACACATGGCTTGTCATGCTTCCAGAAGTTCCTGATTTAACTGGAAGTGACAGGGGAAACTGGGAAAGGAAAACAGACCATTCAATGAGCAGCAGTGTTAAAAGACTCAGAAGTCAGCACAGAGCAGTCCCCAAAGGGGCTGTCAGCTCCAATCAGGTCACTGGGTACCTGACAAGGGCGGAACAGAATCATACAGCACCTGGGATTTCCCAGGAAGAGCTACATGCAACGCCAGCCCAGAGTTGCAGAGAGAGATATTTAGTCATCTCAAAAGAACAGGGACGGACAGGAGCTGGGCCTTCCTTCTGAGGAGTACCATCATCTTCATCTTTCTTATTTTTTAAATTAGCTGCTGGTTAGGCCTTGTTTCCTCTTTGACTGATGAAGACATAGAAGAAAAAGAACAATGAATAAGGTGGCCTTTTGTCCTTTCCAGATGCCAGCTTGGATATTCCTTGAGGGAGAATTCTGAAATATCCAGGAGATGCCCACGAATGCTTTCCAGATGGTTCTTTCTCCACGTTGACTTCTCAATTCCAGCAGTCCTTTTGTCCTCACCCAGATACCACAGGGAACTGACAGTTCCATCTCAATGTTCTGAAGACCCTCCTTTCAGCTTACGGCTTCCTTTCCTTTCCCTCAAACAACCCCTTCCTCTCCTGGGCACCTTTACTCTGAGCTCTTAAGAAAACCTTTTAGAATTTCTCTTTTCTTTGTAGACACTCTCCCATGGAAAGTGATGGCATTTCTTATTTCCTTCCTAGTTTGTACAATGCTCTCTCCCTGGCAGGTGCAACTAGTCTCCCAGTCCTATAGCTCTGAGGCTTTTCCTGGATCCTGAGCAAATTCAGCTTCGGCTACCCTGCCATCTCTACCAGGTTATCTTTTCTAGCAGCCTGCTGTGCCCCCTCCATCTTCAATACTGTACTGGTCTTCACCAGCTTCCTCATACCCATGCTAGCACATGCCACCCACATTTGTAAACAGTGCTATGGAGTTTATAAATACACACAAATGAAGCCTAATGTCTGTTACAGTGACAGTCTACACAGGGCCCTTAATGACTTCTGATAGACACTGACAAGAGGCTCTACCCTACTTTATGTCTCTACCCTATTTCACACTCACATAAACTGCCCCCATCAATCCTGTGGGCCCTTACTTCCCCAGGCCTCTGGACACTCACTTTTATCTCTGATTGAATGAAATGTTCTTACCCAGGAGCAGCTAAGCAAGTGGTTTCTGCACTGCTACTTTGCAGATTCTAAGGTCTCCGGTTACAACCCACAAACACCCAGGGATCCCTCAGGAAAACAACTGAACACGTGCAGGTCATAGCCTTGCAAAAGGGACCTTCTAATCACAGCAAACCTAGCCTAAAAATAGATGCAGCTGGATTAGGACATCCAAAGGTCTCAGAAGGCAAAGAACACCACACCTTGCTCACATGATGTTGATCACTGGGCTGAGACAGCCAGCACCCCCAGGTATGAAGCAACACAGGGACAGAGAGGTGTTCATACTCATCTCTGACTCAAAGGCAGTTGGGGACCCAGTGGGAAGAGAAATAAGGGCCCTCTACACTTGACTGAGGGCACACAAAGACATTCTGGGACTGATAAACTGGTTCCATACAGTGACAGGTGGCATGAAGAAGCCAGTCCTTGCATATGGTCAGCCACCTCTGAGTAACACCAAAGGGCACAGCTCTGTACAGGGCACCCACAGCCCCATACAGACATCAGTACCCCACTATAGGACAGATGAATGGCAAAGATATTGTAGATTATAAACCAGGATGGTACACCTAGAAAATGTCCAAGAGGAAAACAGTCACACACACACACACACACACACACACACACACACACACACACACACACACACACACACACACACACACACACACTCCAGCATTTTAAAAAAGCTCTGAAGAGTTATTTGGATTCGGTCTTTGGGCTTCATGAACATTTACCACTAATAGGAGTACATGAGGTCCTGTACCCCACATTTACTTTCCCACAGTCCCCAACATGTTATGACAGTCACAGCCCTAGTCAAACCAACATCCAATAAATGTTGCTTAAAAACAAAAGGTTGGGCTAAGGAGGTAGTGTAGCTCAGATGGTAGAGTGCTGGCCTAGCATGGGTTTGATCCTTAGCACTGCATAAGCTGGGCTTGGTGGCTCATACCTGCAATCCCAGCACTAGGAGGTAGAGGCAGGGTGATTACAAGTTCAAAACCATAATGAGCTACAGATCAAATTTGAAGCTAGCCTGGGGTACATAAAAACTTGTCTTAAAAAAAAAAAAAAAAAAACCAAAGTAAAACACAAAGCTTCACACAAGGGCATATGAACCGAGCCCTGGTCAGAAGGGACACTGAAATGCAAGTTTTCCCTCCTGACAGAATGGAAACAGGACTATCTCTGTAAGAAGGGCTAAGTCCTCATCAGCCTGTCTGCACACTGTTTAGCTCCTGTAATCTAGTTGTTGAAAGTGTATCTGTGCGCCAGGGAGCTGGCTCAGAGGATAAGGGGCTTGCTGTGTAAGAATCAAGATTGCAGATCTCCAGAACCCAGGTGAAAAACCAAGTGGGCATCCAATGCACAGGAAATAGAAACAGGGAATTCCTGGAGCAAGCTGGTTAGCCGGCCTAGCCGAAACAGTGAGCTCCAGATTCAGTGAGAGCCTCTGCCTCAATATATGAATGGAGAGCAATCAAGAAAGCCACCTGATGTCAACATTTGACTTCCACATGTACCTCACACAAGTCCTATGACTTGACAGTGGCAATTTAGTTAGAGCTGGTGATTTACAAGGGAGACCTGTTTCCCTAGGCTATAGGCCACAGATGGGTACGTGCCATCTGTCACCAATATGACTTCGCATCACCAGAGTTCTGGAAACACCCAGAAGCTTCACATCCTTTATTTATTTTTAAATTAAATGTTTTCAATGATGACTCCCTATCAGGTATGGCCAACCTTTTGATATTCCAACCTGACATTGTCAGCTGCTAAGTGCACACTTGAGAACCATACAATGGAGTCACACACACATAGCAAAAACATCTCAATGCATTTTAAGGATGTTTACAATTTTGTGTTGGACTATATTCATGCCCTGCCCTGAGCACACGTGTCCTGTGGGCCACAGGTTAGACATGCTTGCTAGAACTTCCAAAAGATAGAGCAATTCATCTCTGAAGCTTTTCTCTCAGGGATGAAAAGCTACGTTTTTGCCACTCCTGGCTTTCTCCATGCCCTACATTTTGCTGAGTTCCATCTCCGGGTCCACCAATCCCCACCAGGCCTGCTGTAAATATTTCATTCTGCCCACTGCCTGCACGCATGGTAATGTCGGAATCGCTGAGATGGCTAGCCTGAATTCAGGCTTGCTTCACCAGTTTTCTATGTCAACTCCGTGTTAGCAAGTGGTCTTGTCACAGTGTAAACTCAATTTCAATAGATCCCCAGTTGGAACAAACCTTTGCCATTGAATTATTGCCTGGGCTTCTTCATCTAGGGAGACAGGACTGGCCACATACTATTTCATCCATTTCCCTTTCTCACACTTACATTTTTGACCTTCCAAAGTCATATACCTGCTAATGGTGACATTTTCCTTTTCAAAGCAAGACCTTTGTGTCAGGAATAGAGCTGTATAATTCACTGGGAATGACCATGCTATTGTTTTGTTGCTAGTGATTAAAAAAAAAAATCAAAGTTTCAACTGTGTTAGAGCTGTTTGAGCATATGACACTTGACTGGGAGTTATGGCCACTGTCTCGTTCTGGGATCACATGGTTGATCCCTGAAGAGTCACAGACACTGACATTCAAGTCACCCAGATGCAGGGAAGGACATCTGGCTCCTGCTCTCAGCAGCAGAGAAGAGAGGCCTGGGATAGAGAAGATGGAGAATGACCCAATTAAAATGCAAATCATTCTGCAGCTTGTTGCTGCTAAATGGACCCTGAAGAAAAATGAATATATACATTGCAAGCCCTTGGCAAAATCAAGATTTCAAGGCAACCAGAAAAATGCGAACTGAAATTCTTGATGATTTTATTTCTAATAGTATGTGAACTCTAAACTCGTCATTGTGAATAAGGGTATTAAGGAAACAGATGTGGTTTTCTCCCTACCCATTTTGAATTACTTAAAATTCTGAACTGTTTATTCACCCGATGATGTAAACTACCCATGTAATGAGCAAAGTAAGAGAGGCAGGAGCCCACACTGACAACAAGAGCTGTAGGGGTGGGGGTGGGGTGGAAATGGTCCCATCCAGGAGAGCTGTAGTTTCTCAGGGAGATGAAAGGTTAACATTATGAACCAGACACCACGTCCAAAGTGTGAGCACTTAATTCTTACAATAACTCTTCGGTTTATATTGTTTTCTATTTTACAGACCAAGGAACTGACCAGACAGATGAATTCATTTAATAAACAGGCTATTCACTAAAGCTTAGCTTCTGCTTCTTTTCGTATTCTAACAAACCTATTTCTTCAGGTCTCTATTACTTTCAGACTGTGGCCTACCTATGATGCTTTGCTCAAAGCAATTGGAAAGTTGAAGTCTAAAGGCCATGATGTATCTATGAGTAAGAAAGATGCTGAACTGTCTCTCACTTGTTTCCTTCGTTGTCTCTGTGCTCAGGATGTGGAACCCAGTGGACAAAAGCTTGAACTTCAGAGGGAAACTGGGGAATGGAAGAGTATATTTCCTACTGAATGACCACCAATGAGCAGACTGGATGGACTTCAGAGGAAAGGATCCTTCCATTGAAACAAAACACAATTTCAGAAAACACTGCCTGCCATGCTACTGAGACCCTTCCAACATGGTGAATTTCCTTTGAGTAGATAAGCAGCTTTTCCATAGAAGACCACCAGGTTAGGCCCATTGCTCTCTGTACCACAATGGGAGAAGCAGAGACAGAGAACCTATCCCTAGTATGTGAAACTGGGAGGGGGGGGTGTCCTGGTACTCTTGGGCAAGTACATGTCACCAACAGTTCAGTCTACATCTACCAAGTACACAGGACATCAAAGGACAAACATTCCCTGCCTGCTATGATCTAAACTAAATTTTTATCTCCTCTGAAACAGATGTTGACATCCTAACCCTCAAGGTGAATGGTACTGGAAGGTGAGCTTTTGGGAGGTGATTAGGCCACGGGGATAGAACTCTCATGAATGAGATTGGTGACCTTGTTAAAGAGCTGCTTTGCCCCTTCTACCATGTGGGGACACAGTGAGAAAGCACCATGTCTGAAACAGAATGTGGGCCTTTTCTAGACAACAAATATGCTAGAACCTTGGACTGTGGGTTTCCTAGCTTCTAAAACTCTGAGAAATAAATGCCTGGTATTTGTAAGCTAGCCTGTTTATGGTAATTACTTAGAACAGTTCAGACAGAATAAGACACCATTTGGTTTCACTGGACAAGGAGTGGGGTGAATTAAGTGTGGCTGACACTATAAGTTGGTTCACCCAATCCCCACTTAGTTAAAAACAACAACAACAACAACAACAACAACAACAAAAACCCTCCACATTTCCCAAATTACCTTAAATCCAGAACCCAGGCATGGAAGCTCATTTTTATCAAGCAGGCTCATTCTGATATGACCTGGATGTAAAGGAGTAACTACAGGCACGTGTTCCCACTGTGACCCAGGCATTCTGCAAGAGTAGTAGGTAACGCAGTTCCAGTGGCCTCTGCCTAAAGCCCTGGAGAATTAGCAGTATTGAGAGGCAGTGTGATTTTCCTGCTAGAACAGTGCGGTTTGGCTCTTTTCCTGGCTCTACCACATATCAGCCCAATCCTTGGTCCTTCCCAGAAATTCTTTGAGCCACCTAACATCCTTTAATACAACCTCTTTGGCTTAGGCTGGCTACAGGAATTTCTGTTGTTGGCAGCCCAAAGATCTGGCTGGGCTCAGCAAGGGAGAAATCAGATAAATGAAAGGGAACTGGAAGGATGGCAGGTGCCAGCTGGCACGGGCAACATAGTGTCCACACAGACCATCAGGAGCTCCTGGACTCCAAGCTTTAAGCCCAGAAACCACATGTGCACCAGCCTCAGGGCTGGCTGTACAAAGTTTCAATCTTAATGCTACTGTGCAAACTCTACATTGTGCTGGGCAAGTTTCTCATACACTGAGCAGGAATCTATGACGGCAATGCTATTTTCTTTAATAGGATGTGCAAAGAATAAAACTAGGTAATATAGGTGAACAACCCAGTATAGTGTCTAGGAACCAGAAATTGTTGCAGAAATAGTACCTAGCCAGGTGTGACTGTTCCCACCTGTTCCCTTAGCACTCAGTAGACTGCGACAACCAGAGTTACATGGTGAGGAACTGTCCTGGGCTGGAGAGCTGGCACAGGCATTAAAGGTTCAGGCTCACAACCAAAGAGGAACTGTCCTGTATTTGAGATTATAGGGCTACACAATAAACTTCTCCTCTGATTCATGTGGGTGATGAACTAATGTCTAAGGATGACATGGTTGTTTCAGACTCATAAAATTTTAGATGTTTATACAAAAATAGTTTGAAATAAAGAAGGAAAATTAATTTGTTAAATGGAATGATCATTCTCAGTGAAATGATCTTACAACCTCAAGGACTGGATTTCTTTGTATACAGTGGCATGGGGGTTAAAATTAGGGACTCTGGAGCTCCACAGCTGGGTTTGAATTTTGACTTGACTGCTCATGAACTGCGTGACTTTAAGTTTCTTAACTCCTCTAACAGTTCCCTCAGTAAAATGAGACAAAGGGATCTATCTAAAAAGGTTAAAGAATAATAAAGTTTTGTGTGCAAAGCATCTGTGATCATACATAAATATAAGGCACTCTCAATCACAAGAGAAGAGGTAAAGAACCAGGCCAGGGCTCTGTCCACTCATGGCCATGGATTGAAAGTCCAATGACAGCACCATACAAGGATGTAAAAACTGTTGTATTTGGGGTGAAGAAATGGCTAATCGGTTAAAAGTATTGCCTTCTCTTGCAAAGGACCCTGGTTGATTCCCAGCACCACATGGTGGCTAACAACTGTCTGAAACCCCAGTTCTAGGGGATTTGACACCCTCTTCTGACCTCTCAGGCTTTGCATGACACAGGTATGCTTATACTCATGCAGACAATATCCTCATACACATAAAATAAAAATAAAACACTGCTGTATTTAAAAGATATGGATCGAAGTGAAGTCATAACCTTTAAAAACCGACAGGATTCGGGGCTGGAGAGATGGCTCAGCGGGTAAGAGCACTGACTACTCTTGCAGAGGACCTGGGTTCGATTCGGAGCACCCACATGGCAGCTGCGAACCGTCCCTAACTCCAGTTCCAGGGGAATGCAAAGCCCTCCTCTGACCTATGCGGCATTGCACGACACAGGTACACTCACATACATGCAGGCAATACACATAAAATAAAATATAAAAAAAATGACAGGATTCAAAATGCAGTTCTAAGTTTGAATAAAGCTATACGGGTAGGGAAATACATATTCAAAATTAAGGTCTTTTAAAATGTGACTTTTTAATTTCAAAAAGATTTTTATTTCATTTGTGTGTGTTTCTGTTTGCACACGTGTGTGAGGTTCCCTGGAGGGTGCCTGAAGAGGCCAGAAGAGGGCGTTAGATACCTTGAAGCTGAAGTTGCAGGGGTTTGTGAGCTGCATGATGTAGATACAGAAATCTGAGCTCCAGTCCTCAGGACTGAGCAGCACGAACTTGCAACCACTTGCAAGCCATCTTTCCAGGCCCTCAGAGTGATTCTGAAATACGTGGGAGAGGGTGGGTTCAGACCTCCTCCATCGGGTAGCTGCTCAGAGCTCAGCAGACCACCAGAGAGGGTGGGGCTCTGGCCTCCAACTACCAGAATGCCTGAGAACCCACAGGGGGCAGCCTGACAGCCCCTGGATCCTCCCTCCAAGTGGTGGTAAGCTTCCCCTAATTGGGCCATGCCATCCCCCTACCTTGGATTTTGTGAGGCCCCTCCCAAGGCACCAGGGCAGATCTGGCTTTGGTGGGCTAGGGCTGAGATCCTAGCCGACAGCCTGAGAGGGTGGGTTCGGACCTCCATCGGGTAGCTGCTCAGAGCTCAGCAGACCACCAGAGAGTGTGGGGTTCTGGCCTCCCTCTGGCGTCCAACTACCAGGAGACCTGAGGACCCAGAGGACAGCCTGACAGCCCCCCCCCACACCTCCCTACATCCACCACCCCCATCTTGCCTCGGAGCTCAGCAGACCACCAGAGTGTTCCGGGTTCTGGCCTCCCTCTACCAGAGGGCCTGAGAACCCAGGGGACAGCCTAACAGCTGTGCCTATTGAACGGACACACTCCTAAACAATGACTGGGTCAAAGGAGAAATTAAGAAAGAAATAAAAGAATTCCTGAAATTCAATGAAAAGAACAATACAACACGACACAACCTCTGGGACACATTAAAAGCAGTCCTAAGAGGGAAGTTTATAGCTCTAAGTGCCTACATTAAAAAATTAGAAAGAGCCCAAATAAATGACCTAACACTGCAACTCAAGACACTGGAAAGGCAAGAACAAATGAAACCCAAACCCAGCAGAAGAAATGACAAAAATCAGAGCAGAAATGAATGAAATAGAAACAAAGAAAACAATCAGTTCCCTTTTTTGGGCTCCAAAGTCTGTAGGTCCCTGTTGGGGAGGGGGGAAGCTGCTGCTGTTTGGAACCCTAACAAATCCAAATTAACAAAATTAGAGATGAAAGGGGAGACATCACAAAAGACACCCAAAAGATACAGACCATTATAAGGGAATATTTTAAAAACCCATACACTATTAAACCTGAAAGTCTAAAAGAAATGGATGGATATCTAAAGGCATGGGAACCTCCAAAGTTAAATCAAGAAGAGATCAACAGTTTAAGCAGACACATAACATATAAGGAAATTGAAACAATAATATAAAGGCTCCCAACTAAAAAAAGCCCAGGCCCAGATGGATTTTTTAAAATCATTATTTATTTTTAAAAATTTTTAATAACTATATGCTTAGAAGAAGCATTTCATTACAGCTTTAACATATTAAGTAATACACTCCAGAGCAAGAGTACATCTGTTTCACAAGTGGCTGTAAGTTTCTAGGTTCACAGTTGAATTAATAGTTATACAATATTGAACTCAGTATAAGCCCTGTAAGACATAAAATTGAATGAGTTTTTAACCTTTAAAAAAGATCTCCATTTCATTTTAGAATATATTGTTCATTTCAGAAAGACTCATTGCTTTTGCTACTAACACTGAGATGTTGGTACATGCGTCTCTAATCCGTATGTATCTATTACTAGTCATAATCGGTTGCACTTGGATCCTTGGTGCCTGTGTATGTCTATAAAGTCATCGGGTAGATTTCAATGGCAATGTTTATCACCTCTACTAATTAACATGATGTAAATTTCCATGCTGCCTCCTCAAATATAATACAACTGTTAAATTTGTTGATTTTTGTGTGTGTATATCACACAGAACATCCCAAACCATCTTATTCAACTATACACCCATTTCCCAGATGACACCCCCCATAGCCTCCCTCCCCCCACTAGAGCCCTTATACTCTGATATCCCTGCTATTGTCTGCTGTGTTGTCAGCACCCCCAGCCATTCCCCACTACTTGTCCATCTGGTGAATCTAGTCAGCCTATCTACAGGGCTTTGTTTCAGGAAGGTCACCTGTTCCTCATCTAGCAGCAATCAGTTGTCAATATTCCCTTAGATAAGATTGGGGTCTGCTGTTCATTTTCCCAGTTCTATGCTGGGTTACTGTCTGGGAGTCCCTTTGGCCACCATGGCCAACAACTCAAAAGAAGGTATCACCTGTCTGGCATTGTTACTTGTTATGTAGCCTTTAGCTATGCCTATGAACTCTTAAGAAATTATATTGGCCCCTTTAATCTTTGGTTATACTTTCCTTTTGGGTGTTTAAGGCCATACAGTTGGCCCAGATA
>NW_008329320.1:3456703-3456927 GCF_000622305.1 Nannospalax galili
AAACTGTCCTTTATGTCCCTTTGACCAAATTATTATAGGCCTCAAAGTATGTCTGTTAAACATTCAAGAAGGTTAGTTCCAGCAGTCTAGTACTTTTAATTACTGTGTCATGTAGATAAATCTTGGGTACCAGTTGTTCTCAGACAAATCTTACCTAGACATATATTTCTTGATCTGCTATGTATAATTTGTCAGTAGGTTGTTGGAGTAATATGGTTCCCTCT
>NW_008329320.1:3457828-3460457 GCF_000622305.1 Nannospalax galili
AAAACCCAAACCCAGCAGACAAGAAGAAATAACAAAAATCAGGGCAGAAAATAATGAAATTGAAACAAAGAAAACAATACAAAGAATCAACAAATCCAAGAGATGCTTCTTTGAAAAGATAAATAAGATTGACAGACCACTAGCCCAGTTAACTAAATGAAAGAAAAAGCACCTCCAAATCAACAAAACCAGAGATGAAAGGGGAAACAACACAACAGACACCAGAAAGATATAGAACATTATAAGGGAATGCTTTAAAAATCTGTATGCTACTAAATTTGAAAACCTAAAAGAAATGGATATCTAAAGGCATGGGAACCACCAAAACTAAACCAAGAAGAGATTAACAGCTTAAACAGACCCATAACACAAAAAGAAATTGAAACAGTAATACAAAACCTTCCAACTAAAAAAAGCCCAGGACCAGATGGATTTACTCAGAATTCTATCAGACATTTAAAGACGATCTACATCCAATACTACTTAATTTATTCTAAAAATAGAAATGGAGGGAAAATTTCCAAATTCCTTCTATGAAGCCAGCATCACTCTCATACCAAAGCCTGGTAAGGATACAACCATAAAAGAAAACTATAGACCCATATCCTTAATGAACATAGATGCAAAAATTCTCAACAAGATACTTGCAAACTGAATACAGACACACACCAAAAAAAAAAAAAAGTATAAACCCATATCCTTAATGAACATAGTACCACTAAAGCACTTGCCAGCATCACTTTAATACCCAAACTGGGTAAAGACACAACCAAAAAAAAAAAAAAGTATAAACCCATATCCTTAATGAACATAGTACCACTAAAGCACTTTGAAAATTGATCCTCAATGATAGTCTAAGCATTATGAAGCTTTCAGCACTAGCCTTTTAAGCTAGAGATGGGGAAGTATAGACCCCCATAATGACATGCCACAACTTGATACATCCACATGATCATTTGTAATCACAGCATCCTTAGTAACCCTTTTTATTATACTACAATTAAAACTTACTATTCAACCTAACTCAACAAAATACTTGCAAATACTCAACAAAATACTTGCAAACCATATACAGACACACATCAACAAGATCATTCACCACGATCAAGTAGGCTTTATCCCAGAGATGCAGAAATGGTTCAATAGATGCAAGTCAATAAACATCATTAATCATATAAATGGACTCAAAGACAAAAACTACATTGTCATCTCAATAGATGCAGAAAAGGCTTTTGACAAAATTTGGCATGGATTTATGTTCAAAGTCCTAGAGGGAATTGGACTAGAGGGAGCATACCTCACCATAATTAAAGCTATATACAACAAACCCACAGCCAACATCATTCTAAATGGAGAAAAACTGGAAGCATTCCCATTAAAATCAGGAACCAGACAAGGATGTCCACTGTCTCCACTCCTTTTCAAATAGTGCCTGAAACTCTTGCTAGAGCAGTAAGACAGGAGAAGGAAATTAAAGGAGTAAAAATTGGAAAAGAAGAGGTCAAACTATCGCTTTTTGCAGATTATATGATACTATATCTAAGAGATCCCAAAAGTTCCACCAGAAAACTCCTAGAACTGATCAACATTTTCAGTATAGTGGCAGGTTATAAAATCAATCTACAATATTCAGTAGCCTTTCTATATACCAATAACAAGCAATTGGAGACAGAATACAGGGAAATGCTCCCATTCACAATTGCTGCAAAAAAATTATAACATCTTGGAATAAATCTGATGAAAGACACCAAAGAGCTCTACAATGAAAATTTTAAATCATTAAAGAAAGAGATTGAGGAAGACACCAGGAGATGGAAGGACCTCCCATGTTCATGGATTGGAACAATTAATATTATTAAAACAACCATCCTACCAAAAGCAATATATAGATTCAATGCAATCCCAATCAAAATCCCCATGACATACTTCGCAGAATTAGAAAAATGCACCCTTAAATTCATATGGAGGCACAAAAGACTCTGGACAGCCAAAGCAACCCTGAGCACAAAGAGCAATGCTGGGGGGATTACTATACCAGATCTCAAAGTATACTACAGAGCCATAGTCAGAAAAACAGCATGGTACTGGCGTAAAAACAGACACATAGATCAATGGAATATCACTGAAGATCCAAACCTGAGTACATGCAATTTCAGCTACTTGATATTTGACGAAGGTGCCAAGAACACACAATGGAGGAAAGACATCTTCAACAAATGGTGCTGGCAAAACTAGATCTCCACCTGTAGAAGAATTAAACTAGATCCTTATCTTTCACCTTGCATAAAAGTCAACTCCAAATGGATCAAAGACCTCAATGTAAAACTGGAAACCCTGAAACTATTAGAGGAAAATGTTGGCAGTAACTTACAGGATATAGGTGTAGGAAATGGCTTTCTAAATCAGAAGTTGCTCAGGAATTAAGGTCAGCAATCAACAAAGTGGGACCTCATTAAACTAAAAAGCTTCTGTACGGCAAAAGAAGCAATAAAAAAAGTGAAGAGAAAACCCACAGAATGGGAAAAAAATCTTCACCAGTGGAAAATCTGACAGAGGTTTAACATCCAGAATATATAAAGAACTCAAAAAACAAAGAATCAAGAAACCAAATGACCCTATTAAAAGGTAG
>NW_008329320.1:3461313-3526741 GCF_000622305.1 Nannospalax galili
TGATCATGAATAGTTAGTTAGTCAGGATTACCAGATGAACAGGAAAGTTTTAAACTAGAAGATAAAAACCTTGTTCTGACTTTTTTCTAGTTCCCTGTCTAGAACTTGTAATGCTAATTACTCCTGCCTTTACTTCTCCTTCACATCTCCTATTTATGATTCAAGGACTTTCTTCTCCCCTTAGAGACAAAATTATGCAATTTTGGAGTCTTTTAGATAAGCCTACTGAACGGGTACTCTAATTGCCTCACCCTGCATCCCTGTTCAGCATGGAAGAAGCCAGAGCAGTCAGCGTCCCTATTCTCTATTGGCAATTTGGGTAACCCCTTCAGAGGATGGTGTGTTAAGAACAGGAGGTAGGAAGCGGCTAGGCAGGTAGGATAAAAAGATTCCAAAGAAATGTAGCCAGTTTCTTGGCTAAAAGTTGAAATGTCCTTGGGCCTGTTAGCAACATACTCTGTTCCAAGGCCAAAAATGTGAAAAATATTTGGCGCTTGTATCTAATCCTTAAAAGATTTTAGGGTTACCTCTTTAGAGGGGGGAATGTTGGAGGGGAGGGAGTGGGCATGGATTTGACCAAAATACCTTATATGCATGTATGAAATTCTCAAAGTGTAAAAATTAAAAAAGAAATATGTATGTGAATTAAATTAATAAATATTAAAGATAGGCATAATTATTTCATAGATTACTGCATTATTTGTTGCACATTAGATGTTATTCATTAGTATATCAAATATACTATTTCATATAGCATTATGTCATCCAAAACCTTTTGTAGATTTTCTTGCTTTGGTAACAGCCTTCTATATTCATTATATACTATAGGAAAATACCTTTTAATCTGCATAGAAAATTCAAACTGATACCAAGAAATATCTTAAATCACATGCCTCTCACCTTAAATTAATGCTCTTGTAACTCTACTCCTGATGTTTGCCCAGATTTAAGTAAAAATAAGGATCAAAGTAAAATAAAATAGAGGAAAACATAAAATATCTTCATGTGTCATAAATATGTTTTTCAAAAGGGATAAGGATGTAACCCAATTATATTTACCTGATACCTTTAATTATGCCCCCAATCTTGAGAGGCTGGAATTTGGGGGTAGAGAAGCCCTAGTCTGCTGCAAACAGGACTTAATGGGCAATTCTGATAGGACCTCAGAGGAGCAGGATGCTGAGAGCAGGGTAGGATTTCTTGAGAGAAATGCACAATAGCCCAGGCAGTGTGCTGGAGACTTGGGATGCTGAAGACTATGAAAGAGAATGCAAGATGCAAGATACCTGAGCCCCTCCATTCCTATGTGTGCTGGATAGCTTTAGTGTCAACTTGACACACCTGGGTTGAGGGAGCCTCAATTGGGAAATTGCCTCTATTGGACTGGCCTGTGGCCATGTCTGAGGGGCATCTTCTTGATGAGTGATGTGGGAGGGCCCAGCCCACTGTGGGTGGTGCCACCCCTGGGCAGGTGGGCCTGTGTTGCATAAGAAAGCAGGCTGAGTGGGGGCCAGGGGAGCAAGCCTGTAAGCAGCGTTCCTCCATGGCCTGTGCTCCAGCTCCTGCCTCCAGGTTCCTGCCCTGAGTTCCTACCTTGGGCTCCCTGATGAACTGCGTGTGACCTGGGAGATGTAAGACAAATAAACCCTTTCCTCCCCAAGTTGGTACTGGTCAGAGTGTTTTGTCACAGCAATGAAGAATCAAACCATGACACTATGTCAAACCCCAACCTCCAATATGAAGGTATTTAGAGAGGACATTTGAACCATTATTAGGTTTAGATGAGGTCATGGGGGTGGGTCCCCTCGTGATATTAGTTTCTTTATGAGAACAGATGCTAGAAGTCTGCTTTCTCCCTCACAGCCATGTAAGGACACAGTGAGCAGGGAACCATTCATAAACCAGGAAGAGAGCCCTCACTAGAAACCAGCCATGCTGGCACCTTCATCTTAGACTCCCCAGATTCCAGGACCATCTGAACTTAAGTGTCTGTTATTTCATCGTGCATTCTACAGTACTTTGTTAGGGGAGCTGTAGATAAAAGAGGGGAGAAGCAAGGACACTTAAAACATTAAGGGGTAGCACACATCCCCAAAGGACTCATTCTAGAGACACTTTCACAATTATGTTTATTGCTGCTCTTTTCACAATAGCTAAGAAATGGAAGCGACCTAAGTGGAGTGGTTAACAAAAATGTGGTACATTTACACAATGGAGTTCTACTCTGCAGTAAATAAAGATGAAATAATGGAAATTTTCAGGTAAATGGATGGATCTAGAAACTGTTATACTAAGTGAAGAGACACAGACACAGAAAAACAAAAGATGTATGTTCTCCCTCATTTGTGGATCTTAGCACTAAATCCTTATAATAGATGGAATCTCACTGAAATGGGCCATCAGCCCATGGAAAACAGATGCTGCAGAGACCTGAAAGTTCAGTGCCTTGCCATAATGGAAGGAATAACATTCCACACCTATCACCCCCTCCAGGGGGTGACTTTTGTGGAAGAAGTTGGTGAAAAGAATGTAAGAGCCTGAGGAAGGGGTGAAGTGTTAAATGTCCTCTCACCACTATGCCAGCAAGCTATAGTTGCACATCCTCCTTCCCATGCTAGTCAAGGAGTAGATGGGGGAGGCAGTTACTCCTCCCACCCACTCAGTCGACCTTCGCTGCATGTAGGGGAGGGGCTTAGGATGTATAAGCCTTGAAAGTCATGAGGTACTTCTGTCACCATTTTGTGCTACTGTTGGGAAGTCATAGGATCTATATTTGAGTGTGGACTTTCCAGCACAGCCATAAATGGGGGGGGTGCCCACTCTTCTGTAAATAAACCCCCATCCTATGCTCTGTCAGCAAGCCCAATAAACTTGTTAGGATTTTCCAAAGACAAAAAGAACAGAGCTAATGAAAACTTTCATTATTCCACCAAAGTTGACCCCCATGTTGGCAAATTCTTTGGTCTTTGATTTCTTATTCCTATCCCTACCCCCCAAACTTCATTGTATATATATTTCCATGTAAACTGCTTCAAATTATTTCTGGAAAAATGTGTTTAAAAAAATCACCTTTGAGCCAGGCGTGGTGGTGCACGCCTTTAATCCCAGTAGAGGCAGGCGGATCTCTATGAGTTCAAGGCTGGCCTGATCTACATAGTGAGTTCCAGGACAGCTGGGGCTACAGGGAGACCCTGTCTCAAAAAGACCAAAAAAAAAAAAAAAAATCACCTTTGAAATAAATATATATATATATGCTATAAAATCTAATGACAATTTTATTTAAGAATAAACATCTCAAACGATTTTGTAGAGGGGAGTAGAGAAAGAGGATGTAATAATGAAAACCAAAATGGTTGTGAAACAAAACCTAGACACAGAAAGTGAATTTTTTAAAAGTGAAAAGAGAAATGGAAAGTAAGGGGAGGGCACCCAGAAAATGGAAGCTAGTATTTTCTTATTTAAGACACATACACAAAGGATGGTCTTCACAGAACCTTGAGGCGAAGATTCGGAATCACACACCTCCGAGTACCAGCAATGTCTGCAAGATCCACAATGGCCAGGTCCTGTGTTTTCCTGATAGCTCTGTGGGTAATGAGCCACTGGACAACCTGCTCTCTAGGCTGTGACATGCCTCAGATGCATAACCTGGGCTACAGGAGGGCCTTGGTACTCCTGGGGAAAATGAGGAGACTCTCTCCTCTCTCCTGCCTAAAAGACAGAAATGACTTTGAATTCCCCCGAGAGGAATTTCATGGCAAGCAGATCCAGAAGGGTGAAGCCCTCTCTGTCCTCCATGAGCTGACTCAGCAGATCTTGAACCTCTTCAGTTCTAAGGACTCCTCTGCAGCTTTGGAGACAAGCCTCCTAGAGGAATTCTGCACTGGCCTCTATCAGCTGCTGAATGTCCTGCAAGCCTGTCAGATGCAGCAGGTGGAGGTACTAGAGCCTTCCCTGAGGCAGGAGGACTCCCTAGTGGCTGTGAGAAAATACTTCCACAGGATCACTGCCTACCTGAGAGAGAAGAAACACAGCCCTTGTGCCTGGGAGGTGGTCAGAGCAGAAATCATGAGATCCTTCTCTTCCTCAGCCAACTTACTGGGAAGACTGAGAAGAATGAGTGAGGCCTGAGCCAAAGTGGAAATGTCTCTTCATGGACTAAGACATCGTATCTCACTGCATGAGTTCTGCCATCTCATTCTGCCATCAACTCAGTCAACTGTCCAAGAAGTTTTCTGGACTATTGAGCAATATTGTATTTATCTGTTTAGACATAAGTCCTTTATTTATCCAGATACAGCTATATTTATGTTGTAATAATGTAAAGTGTTATTAAAGTGTTATATTTTCTTTAATGTAGCAAAGGATTATATGCAATGCAATTATTTTTCTCTGTTCATTAAATATTTACTTTTAAATCCGAAAAAAAAAAAAAGGTACCGGGTAGCCCAGTTATTTATCAAATTGGTAGAAGACCTTGGACTGTCTGGGTGATGGTAATTTTGCAGGTATGCAGAATTTGAGTTATAGGGATATGGAAACTTCACCCAAGATCCCAAAGGAAGGCCTAGGAGGTCAGGCAATTTGTACCAGGGTCAGATGCTCAGTAAGGAGCTCCTGAGAGCTTAATACATGACAGTATGGGGATAAAGCCCAGGCTGCAAGGAACACTCCAGGATATTGCAGATGCCAGGAATGTGGACCGTCTGCCAAGGAACGCTTCAAGCGCTGAGTGAGCTAGCCTGAGAGAGAAGCCATTTGGCTGCAAACAGCAAGTCTAGAGCAGTGGAGTGGCCCAAGCCTCTTGGAGCTCACATCTTGCTCACACATGGCTTAGATATAGAGCTATAGGATTTAATGTTGGTCTTGCTGGCTTTTGGTCCTGTGTTGGTCTGGATCTCTTTTTGCTTTCCTCCTTTCCCTCTGAGAGTATTTACTTTGTGCCATTGTGTCTTGGAAGTATATAACTTTCTTTTTGCTTTTACAGAGGATCATAGCTAAGAGACTGCCTTGAATCTCAGTAGACTCTGAACTTAAACTTTTGAACAATATTGTAACTGTTCAGATTGTGGAGACTACTGGAGATGGACCAAAGGCATTTTGTGTTATGAGGTAGACTTAAGCCCTTTGGAGGACTAGGTTGGAATGCTATGGTTTAAGGTAATGTGTTCAGATGATAGGGCAGACTTGTAAATAGTGAAGATAATCTTCACTGTCTACTGGACTAGAGTTAGAATCACCTGGGAGATTGTTGAGACACATCTCTGTGTGTCTGTGAGGGCTTTTTCACAGAGGATTAACTGAGGGGGAAAGACCCACCTGAACCTGAGCAGCATCATCCTGTGGGCAGAATAAAATTAAAAGGAAAATAGCAGCTGAGGACCAGCATCCTCCTCTCTTTACTGCTGCACCATGCCTTTCTCGGGAGGATGGATGGAAACTGAGCCAAAATGAATCTATTCTCCTTTGAAATAGTTTCTCTCAGGTATTTGGCCACAGGGACACAGAAGTAACTGATACGAAAAGGACCTTACCCCAGCACCCTCAAGTTTCGGGTAGACAAAGAACATTGTGAAACCACTTACACTATAACACTTGCAAGAGTAGGGAGGCTGCCTTGTAGTGCGTCACCCATTAAAGACAACAGAGAAAGGCACTCTGATGTCAACACAAACTCCCCACGGTGCTGGCAGAGTCACATAACTCTATAGGTTAATTTGAAGGTCAAGCAGCAGCATTTATTCAGATGGCTGCTGCTTTTCTAAAACGAATAAAGCTTCAGCTTTATTCAGTGTGATTGTTCCCAGAACTCTTATCTATACCTTTCCGGTGATGTGTGCCATCCACTATGTTAAGCTATCTAGACTCCAGTTTGTACATCTCAGTTACTAAGTGATAAAAGTAATACTTCACTGTTTTCTCACGCAGCATACTGGCATGCTTACAAATTTAAGTCCATTATAAAGAGTCTAAGAAGACAGATCTGTATTAAACAGCGCAGCCACCATGGAAAAGTTCAGCAGTTTTTCAAGATATTAAATGTGGACTTACCACATAGCCTAGTAATCTCACTCGTAGGTGTGTAGACCCAAGAGAAACAACGTATTTTCTTACAGAAATTTATTCATGAAAGTTCATAGCAAAAAACTTGGTAATAATCCAAATATCGGTCAATGATGAAAATTAATAAAATGTGATTTATCCTTATACCAGACCATTATCCTTTAGCGACAAAAAGAAATGAGGTACTTTTCCTCAGTGGTGTAACCATTGCCAAGTTGCCCATGTTCACACAAGCAATCCTAACTCAGGAGGTCTTTTTTTTTGAGACAGGGTCTCCTTGTAGCCCCAGCTGGCCCAGAACTCACTATGTAGACCAGGCTGGCCTTAAATTCACAGAGATCTGCCTGCCTCTGTCTCCTGAGTGCTGGGATTAAAGGCATGTGCCACCAGACCTGGCAACTCAGGAGGTCACAAAACAAAAGACAGGAAAATAGGAAAGGGACTTGGGAAGAAGAGCTTCAGCAAGAATGGGAGAGGGATGCGAGGGGATAATGGGATGTGTGACATGACCAAAACATGTACATATATGTGTATGTATGTATATGTATGTATATATGTGTATGTGTGCATAAATGTATGTATGTGTATATATATATATATGACATTACCAAAGAATATAAAAAATTAAATTTAAAACTTTTTTAGGGGAAGGGTGCAAGTATATACGTGTAGGTCAGAGGACAATTTGTGGGAATTGGTTCTTTCCTTCCAGTATGTGGGTACTTCCCCCAAATTCAGGTGGTCATGCAAGTGCCTTTACCTGCTCAGCCATCTTGCCATCCCCCTCCCCCAAAAAATTTAAAAAGAAAAAGAGTAGTCCTACTATATGTTGCCTGAAAGCATGTTAAGTAAAACAAGACAGGCACACGTGGCTGCGGCAGTGGCTTTTCTGAACACACAGCACTAGACTTACGTTCGCTTTGTTGTTGCTTTAGACAAGGTCTCACTATTGTAGCCATGGTTGGCCTCAAACTCACAATCCTCCTGCCTCAGCCTCTCAAGTGCTGAGGTTACACATGTACCACCACACCTAGTTTGACTTACTTCTAAATTCCAGACAACACAAGGGAAGAGCTCAGATGTGAGCTCAGCCTGTGGGCCAAAAGGATGGGGGCATCAGACTGGGTGGCTGGGAAAGGACCACAGAGTTGAGCAGAGCAGCCCGGGTGCCTGTAGAGTCTCCCACGAACACATGGAGAAGAGACATCAGGGTTGTCTTTCCCAGAACTATGTTCTTCATCAACTAACGTAGCCCTGAGGCCCTGAATTTCAAGGTATGAGCTCTTCCATTGGTTTAGGTGTTAGTTCAGAAAATATTTGAAGACAAAATGTTTCTGTAGGATGAAAAATACTTTGCCCTTATATTTTTCACATGAGCAATGTATTGACCCACTTTAAAGGAAAAAAAAAAGTCATGCCTTTAGTCCCAGCACTTAGGAGGCAGAGGCAGGTGGCTCTCTATGAGCTCGAGTATAGCCTGATATATAAAGTGAGTTCCAGAACAGCCAGGGCTCCACATAGAAACACCCTGTCTCAAAAATCCAGGAAAAAAGGAAGGAAGAGGAAGGAGGAGTTAGGAGGATAAAGAGGAGGAGGAGGAGGAGGAGGAGGAGGAGGAGGAAGAGGAGGGGGGGGAAGAGGAGGAGGGGGAAGAGGGGGAGGGGGAAGAAGAGGAGGAGGAGGAGGAGGAGGAAGAGGAGGAGGAGGAGATAGGAGAAAGAGGAGGAGGAAGAAGAGGAGGAGGAAGGAGGAGGAGGAGGAGAAAGAAGAGGGGGAGAAAAGGAGAAAGGAAGAAGAAAATACTTATTTTGTTACTCTTTCAGCTATATTACTGCTGTATTATTTTTCTTAGTAATTTATTTAATGTTTGGATGTGTGCACACGCATGCCATGGCACACATGGAGATCAGAGGACAACTTGTGAGAGTCAGTTTTCTCCTTCTATCAGGTGGGTTTTAGGGACCTAAATCAGATTATTAGACTTGCAGCAAGCATCTTTACCCACTGCATCATCTTGCCTGCCTGGTAAATGTTTTAAAAAATATTATGGCATGGAGAGATGGCTTGGTGGTTAAGAGCATTTACTACTCTCTTCTGGAAGACACAAGTATATTCCCAGTAGCCACATCAGATGGCTCTCAAACACCCATAACTCTGACTCTGAATCTGACACCTCTGGATTCTCCTGGTACCTGCGGGTGCAAGCACACATACCCAACATTAAAAATAAAAATAAATTATAAAAAAGATCATTGCAACAAGCACAATTTTAAAAATTCCTATCCACTTCTAAAGACAGAAACCAGACTAGAGTGGTAGAGTACTTACGGAGCATGTGCAAGGCTCTAGGTTTGACCCCCAGGCAGAGTCTTCCCTACCTACCACCCCAAAAAAGGGGTGGGTGAGAGGTAACTTAATGGCAGAATGCTTGCCTGGTATGCATGAGGTCCTGGATTTGGTCACCAGCAAAGACAGAGAGGAAAAGAGAACTATCAAACAAGGCTCTATCAAACAAGGCTTAGCACACAGCAGGTTTCAGTAAGCTTTTCTTGAATGGGTAGGCTCATTTGGGGAACGGTGCTGTGTAAAATCCAGAGCATTTAACAAGGATGAGAGGGCAAGCCTGAACAGGTGCCAGACTGTGACTTGAGGCAGTTGGGTTTAAAGTTCACATGTGAGTATCGGTTGGGAATTTGACAAAGCACCTGGGATGGGCTCATGTGGCCAACATTTACCAACAGGAGATAGCTGATATGAATTGTCAATTCCCACCTATCCTCACAGATGCCGTTCTGTCAAAAGCAAACTCCATGTCTACTGTGGTATAGTTACTTTTTATCTTTCTGTCACAGTACCTGGGAGGTGGCAGAGAGGGTCAGAGGGAAGTGTGGCCCAACAGAAAGGTGCAGGATTTGAAGTGAGTCAATGCTTAACCCCACCAGTACTGAGTTTGCGTTCTTGGACACATTTTTTTTTTTTTTTTTTTTTTTTTTTTTTTAAAAAAAAAAAAAAAAAAAAAAAGAGGACGATAAATCTTTCACTCCCAGCTGTCCTGGAACTCACTACATAGGCCAGGCTGTCCTTGAACTCACAAAGATCCGCCTGCCTCTGCCTTCCAAGTGCTGGGATTAAAGGCGTGTGCCACCACACCAGGCTTGGACACATTCTTAAATCCCACTTTACAATCTCATTAGTAGAATGGAATGAATTGCTGCTCAGTGTTACATCAGGGAGTATATGTGGATATCCTTGACACATGGCTGGTGTTCAACAGAGATTGCTAGCTCCCTGACAGAGACAGGAAAAAGTTATGGCGAAAAGAGAAAGGGTATGCAAAATGACTCTGTTTGCCCTTGCTGCTCTATCAGCACAGTAGACTTCTGGAAAGAATAGACAGAAGCGAGGAGAGAGTCCTCTGTGGGGAGGTAGGTTGTCTCTTGACTGAGTGAAGAGGAGGAAGGGGTTGTAGATGCTCCTGCAAGGTTCTGGTCAAGGAGTTCAGGGTCATCTCATTGGCTTGGCTGTATTAGAAGATCTTTCTGATACACACACACACACACACACACACACACACACACACACACACACATATACATATGTTCAGGCTGAAGACAAATCAGAGAGTGAGAAAAGTAATCTGGTTTTTTGGCTCCATTTGAGTGGCTATAACAAAATACCATAAACCGGGAGGCTTAGAAGCAACCGACATTTCCCACAGCTCTGGAAGCTGCAAAGTCCAATATCAAGGCACCAACAGGACTGTTGCCCTAGTTTATTTCTATTGCTGTGATAAAATATCTGAACAGAAAGCAATTAGGGGAGAAAGGGTTTCTCTTCGCTCACAATTGCAGGTTACAGTCCACCACTGCAAGGAAATCAAGGCAGAAACTTGAAGCAGCTGGTCACGCTGCAGTCAAGTGCGAGAGATATGAATACATGTATGCTTACTACTCAGCCAGCTTTATTCTGACAGAGTCCAGGACCCCAACCCAGGGAACGTGCTATCACTTGCAGGCTGTGTCTTTCCACATCAATTAAGGCAATCAAGACAGTCTTCCTTAGAGATGTCTAATCTTACCTAGACAGTCCTTCATTGTGACTCTATTCCAGGTGATTCTGAGTTGTGTCTAGTTAAAGTTGTCCTGGTTAGCTTCAGTTGTCAACTTGACACATGTGGGAAGAGAGCGCCTCAACTGAGGAATGACCTCCATCTGATTGGCCTGTGGACCTGTCTGTGGGGCATTTTCTTAATTGTTGGTTGATACAGGAGGGCCCAGCTCATTGTGGGCAGTGTCCTCCCTGGGAAGGTGGGCCTGGGCTGTGTAAGAAGAGTAGCCAAGCAAGCCAGGGGAGGCAAGCCAGTAAGCAGTGTTCCTCCATGGTCTCTGCTTCAGCGCCTGCCTTTAGGTTCCTGTTTTGAGTTCCTGCCCTGGCTCCTTCCAAACCCTATGATGAACTATAAGCTATAAGGTGAAGTAAAGTCTTTCCTCCCCTAAGAAATTAGTCCATTACTTTTTAATTTAGTCTCAGGAAAATTCTCAGGCCTCAGGCAAAGAGAAGGGAGGCTCTTTGCTAAAATATCCCAGTTGCTGTTTAAGTCTTTGTTTCCCTCTCTTCTACAACATCCTGAGCTAGATCTCTACTAGAACAGCCCATTAAGCTCTGCTTACAGCATTCAACCACTTTTCTGGTCCAAACTTCCAAAGTCTTCCATAGTCCTCCAAAAACCAACATGGTCAGGCTCTTCACAGCAACAACCCACTCTCTGGTACCAACTTCTGTATTAGTTACGTCTTGGTTGCTGCAATAAAATATCATGATCACAGCAAGTTACAGAAGGAAGAGTTTATTCGGTTTATGGTTCCAGAGGGATGAGTCCATCATGGCAGAGAGGCATGGCAGCAGAGATGGCATGGGCAGAAAGCTGAGCACTTACATCTTTAAGTAGGCACAGGAAGCAGAGAGAGCAACTGGAAGTGGGACATGGGCATGAACTCTCAAAGCCCCCTCCCAGTAACATGCTTCACCCAGCAAGGCCACACCCTCTAGGAATTCCATCACCTTCCCCAAAAGGCACCACTAACTGACTAAATGTTCAAATATTTGGGCCTATGGGGGACACCTAATTCAAACCACCACAACAATTAAAACTATTACAACCATCTTCATAGCTATCTGCCTTTGGTAGGGGAGGAGTCTGGAGGATGGTCAGACAGGGCATCATGTAGCCCAGGTCAGCTTCAAACTCCTTATGTATGACACAGAATCTGGCTACCTAGCTATCTTTTTGCTGAATTGTTACAGGCAGAGTAGATAGGGCTCTTATGGAATGGTTTTCCTAAGAGTACCAATCCATCTTCAGGACCTCAACCTCCTCAAAGCCCCCTTTATCATTTAAAGATAGGAGTTCATCATATAGATTATAGGGACACAGGCACTCAGTTCATTACACTTGAAAGGCAATGAGGTAATGCGCTCCAGAAACTTCAGCATGCTGGTAACCCTTTGGTTCACTTTCTGGGACATTTCTCTTAATCATCATTACAGATTTCCCTGGGCTTCAGGGAAAACCACACTTAGAACATTATCTTTCACTCTTTTAGTCACACTGGCTCACTCCAAACTTAATACTGGGCTGTGGAAAAGTCAGGAGGAAAAATCAGAATACATTCTAATTATTACCATGTTATTATAAGTGAGCAGGCAGACAGGGGTCTGGAAAATCTTCGAAGAGCAAAATACAGTTAATATGTATTGAGTGGTAGGACAGAGGAGAATTTTCCTCTTCAAATTGTTTCTAAAATTATTACGACCTTATTACTGCAGTACATAAAAGTAAAACTAAGATGGGAAGACACATCATCAAGTCAGGCCAGTCCAATCTTACCCATGCATTTTAGCCTTAGGGGAATTTGGCCAGAGGCCATTTTGAAATCACACACTACAGCATGCCCATTGAAGAGTGAGCCAGATGTAGCCACAGGCCATATAGTCCAGCACTTTGCAGAATGAAAGGCTAAAGACTAAATTTATTTTAGTCAAAACTTCAATCCAAATTCCAATCATCTAGAGCACCAAGTATCTCAAACTAGATCTGAGAATTTTTAATCTATAGAACTTCATACCAGCAAATGCCCAAAACATTTTTTCCTAAATACTCTGAAGGCTGTGGTTTTTGTTATTGTTAAGTTTTTGTTGTCAGTTTTGTAATTAAAAGAAATATTTATTTTAAAAAAAAATTTATGTGCCTGAGTGTATTGCCTGCATGTATGTAAGTACACCCATGTCATGCAATATCCATGGAGATCAGAAGAGGGTGTGATGGTTGTTAGCTGCCATGTGGGTGCTAGAAATTGAACCTGGGTCCTCTGCAAGAACAGCCAGTACTCCTAACCTTTAAGCCAGCTCTCCAGCCCCCTAGATTTTGTAATTTTGCAGCACATAGATGGACACACACATACACGGCCGCTGAGGAACTCAACAGTCCTCAGTCTGAGGAGAACAGGCGAAGAACAGACACAGCCTGACATATATGTTAGAGTTCAGATATAACTGACCACATTTACTCTACTGAAAAGTCAGCTACACCTTTAAATTCATCATGCAGAGCTCAAGAGCTGGCTTGATGGGTAAAAGCACTTGCCTTGTAAGCCTTAGTGACCTGTGTTCCACCCCTGAACCCGCGGTAGAAGAAGAGGACCAACTCCTCAAAGTTGTAGCTGTCTTCTGACCACATGCAGGCCAGGTTACATGCATCTGCACTCACATGATGATAAAATTAATTTACAGGGCTGGGCATGGTGGCACACACCTTTAACCCCAGCACTGGGGAGGCAGAGGCAGGCAGACCTCTGTGAGTTCAAGGCCAGCCTGGTCTACATAGTGAGTTCCAGGACAGCTGGGGCTACAGAGAGATCCTGTCTCAAAAAGACCAAAAATAATAATAATAATAATTTACAATAAAAATTAATTACTTGTATATTTAGTGTTTCCTTCTCCCCACCCCCATAATACATGGTCAATACCAGGCCTAAACATGCTGTTCATGTTACCATGTTATTATAAGTGAGCAGGCAGACAGGGGTCTGGAAAAGCTTCAAAGAGCAAAATACAGTTAATATGTATTGAGTGGTAGGACAGTACCTCAAGTACATATGGTATTCACCAATATTTGACTCAACCAAGTTCTACACAAGAAATTCCAGAAAGAGCAAGGTTGTAGTCCCTTCTAGTCGGTGGATGTGAGACTAGTAGCTCCAGTGTCAATTCCTCTCTGCTTCCCTCTAAAAAACCCTCCCTTCTCCATCTTCCTCAAATACCTTGTTTACATCCCTTTCCTCCATATGCTGGAGCACTACAGGTGCTCACAAGCCTGTCTCCCCACCAGACTGAGAGTTCCTTGAGGAGAGAATGAGTCTTCTTCACCTACAACCCCAACTCAAGCACAGCCTGGCTCAGGAAATGCTCACCTTGCTCTATTCTTAATTGATCACCTTGGTTTAAACTGGTTATCCAAGTGTAGTTATTGGTGTTCCTATTTACTTCCTGATCTAGGTTGTCTCTCTGTTGCTGTGACAAAACACTCTATCAATACCAACTTGGGCAGGAAAGGTTCACAGCCCCCAGTCACAGTTCATCACTGAGGGAGCCCAAGGTAGGAACTCAGGGCAGGAACCTGGAGGTAGGAGCTGAAACACAGGCCATAGAGGATCACTGCTTACTGGCTTGCTCTCCTTAGCTCTTGTTCAACCTGCTTTCTTAAACAACATAGGCCCACCTGCCCAGGGGTGGCACCACCCACAGTGGGCTGGACCCTCCCACATCACTCAGTAATCAAGATGATGTCCCACAGACATGGCCACAGGCCAGTCCAATGGAGGCAAAATTGAGGCTCCCTCTACCCAGGTGTGTCAAGTTAAAACTAAAGCTATCCAGCACACTTCCGTAAGTACCCTGGTATGTATATACATTCTGTAACTACTCATCACTAAACAGTGAATAAACATTGACCCTTGTTTGAGATTTGTTTTTAAGACCATATTCCTATTATCTATTGTGTTTGCCGTAGGTAGACAGGTAGATAGAGTCTTAATTCAGAAATTAGTTTTGTCAAGAATTCTAACGGATGGGCAGTTTTAATATACAGATTTCTCTCCTGATTATCTGGTCAATTATTTCGCAGCAGTATCAATCTTGCCTCTCTTTGGCGGCTTTGACTGTACTGGCATGATCTGGGCACAGGGTGAGGTTGGCAATGCCTGCAGGCAAAACAGAAAGGAGGTCTGGCACTAGCATCTCAGGATTCCTGAGAATTGAAGATGTTGGAGAGGGTTCATTGTTCCCAATCAGATCTCAATGCTCCATGGTCCCATGTCCTATCATCTTTATGGAGGCTACTTAGCCCCTCAAAAGAGAAATGTCTCTCAGCTTTTCTTATAGTCCTCAAGCATGTAATGGAGCAGCAGCAATCATAGAAGGTGAAGAGAGCTAGAGCCAATTAAAGTAGCTGAGGTTGAGGGTTCTGGTCTGTACCACAGCAGTAGCAGCCAAGAGACCACTAACATGGTTGCCAGGCGTGCTGATAACATCAAGAGTATCCAAGTGTGTGGCGTTTGTCCTGGCTCTGGTCTTTTACAGCTAATCATTAGGGATAGGAAAGCAGAACCACAGGTCTGTCTTTACTTGTAACTGCCATAGGCAGGGCCAGGAAACTAACGCCAGAGGGGAGGAGACTTACTCTACCTGTCTGGCCCACTTCCTCTGGCTCCTGAGAAACCCCTCCTTGGATTTAAGGGCCCAGAGGGATTTCCCAACTCTTGCTGCTCATTAATAAGCCTGTTTGATTTTAAAGCAGAAGATTAAATACCTGGCCCACAACCAAGATTCCAGATGTCAGGCAAACCTTTTCTTCTTAGTGGATGGGGTACCCTGCTAAGCCCCATTAATTAACATCTAAAACCAGCTCAGAGGGGCTGGAAGAGGTGGGAGTTAAGGATAAGAGAGGGCCTCATTCTACTCCTAGCTCTACTGTCTATCTTGGACTATGATCTGAGCCATTTATTTCATTTCTCTACATCTTAATTTCTCTTTTTTTCCCTATCAGAGAAACTTCCATCCTTCATGGGCAGGCTATGAAAATCTTTAGAGAAAACGGCCCTGCAGAACCATGCTGGTTGACAGGACCTTTAAAATTCAAGTCTCAGGCTGGAGATGTGTATCAGTGGTAGTGTTACTGGGGACCTGGGGAATCACCTCTGTCCTTGGATGAGGTAGGCCTCTGAATAGGTATTGCCTCCCCTAAAGCTCCTTCTCCCAGTTCCCTAACTCTTTGCCTTTGCAATTAGGCATGCTTGTCTAGAATGTATGAGGCTCTGGGTTTGAGCCTTAGCATTACAGAAAATAAACAATAAAATTTAATTATCTGGTCATGTGAGTTCCATTTTGCATTGGGCTAATGGCTGCCATATTGGTCACCTTAGATAGGGAACAATACCATCATCTGGAAAGTTCTACTGGACAATGCTTCTCTTGGATTTCTCTTTCCTCAAAAACTTGACTTGTACCCCCATGCCCAGCTTACATTCAAGTGTGGTAGCAACATACTTGGAACACCACAATTGAGAGGTGGAGGCAGGAAGATTTCAGTTTGAGGCCAGCCTTCAGGCTACACAATGAGATGCTATCTAAAAACAAAAACCTTGGATGCCACAGCCCTGTCAACACTCCACAATGTCTACAGAGAGAGAAGTCCTTCACAGTGCCATGCATATACCACAGCCAGGCTTTCTTCCAAACTTGTAAAAGTAGCAATTTTTCCTTCCAACATAGAAGGCAAGTGAGGGACTTTTCTCCTTCAGCGCCCACAACCTCTTTATACACCGATCATCTGATCTATTATTCACACAGTCCTACTTTAAAAGAAAATGCATTTTCAAACATTCACTCCATAGGAGTGTTAGGTCTGCATACAGCCAGGGCCCAGGACAAGCTATCCACGCCCCCCCCCACCCCGCTGGCCTGACAGACCATTCTGCACAGCCCCCCAAATGGCCAACTGGAACATTACAAAAGGACACAATCCTCCCAGGGCCAAGTGTTAAAAGCATTCCAAAAGAAAATGGTCCCAAACTGAAGCTCCGCCCCTCCAATCTGTTCTTCATCTGTCCAAGGATTTATTGGCTCTTGCAGTAAATTAATCAATTGCCAAAAGAGTTAAAACTGTGGCTCCAACGTAAATACTTGTTGGTAACAATCCCTCAGTGTGACACTTCAGATTTCAAGAGGCTGGGTGGCCTTCTAAATGCCTCATTAAATAGCAACTTTATAGCATTAAGAGGAAAAGGCTCTGGGATTTTCTGTACAAATCTATAAATCAATCTTTTCAAAGACAAACAATAGAACTACAGAATGTCTGTGATTGGGGGAAGTGGGGAGGAGAGTCACACAAACCAAGGAAGAAGAAACAGACAACATGTGGAGGTCTGTCTAAAGCTTTTCCTGGCTCGGAGCATCAAGGTCTCAATTCTGAACACTTCCGGTCCTTATGATATTTGTTTATCCATTAGCAAATGGGCCTCTCTCCTGATTAGCAAGATCTAGGCTCTGTGGTAGATCACACTGCGCGGACTTCCTGTTCCTCATGGAGATTTTCATGGAGCAGGTAGTTAAAAATCAGTCACGCTCATTGGCTTCTCACAGTGAATGTAATTTAGTGTTGAGAAAAGCGAAGTCATCAAGAGTTGTGACTGACTACCCGTTGTGTGTAGAGCACCGTAGTGATGGTCTGATGAACATTCCTTGGTCCACCTAGCTCCCCAAATTAATTTAACATGACTTGTACGGTATAACTGATCAAATTAACAGCTAAACCCACAAAGAACTCATTACCTCACACATGTTGGTAATAGGTCCTGACCAGCAGAACCCCTGTACCCTTCCTTGTTTAGAGAGGCTTCCGTGGACTTCATCTGCTCCATCCAAATTCGGCTGCTGTCAATGGACCGAAACAGCCGCACTCTTGGAGCCCAGGCTTGGAAATGGGCTTGCTTCTCTATGATGTGCTCCCAAATACCCAGCGTGTGTCTGAAGTTAACTGCTGAACAGCCCCTTCCTGTCTCCCACTGCCTTTCAGCTGAGCAACTGTTCAAAGCTATGCCTGGCCTCTGGTGGACCAATCGATTTTATTTTTCTTTTAGAAAAAGCTTTAAGAAAAACAAAAAAAAAATTAAGACTGATGAATGAACCACAGAGGGAGGGTCTGAGGCAGCGGACCCTCTGCCGTTTGTGAATGTGGCATTCTCTACTTTGCCTTGTTAACTGGCAGTTCTTTGTAAAGCTCTACTAAATTTTGTCAGATTCCTGCTGAAAAATCAGCTCCATTGTTTGGAAAAAACAATGTGCAATTGATAGCAAGGACAGTGAGGCAAGGGAAGCAGAGCCTGTGGATCTCAGGAGCGGGACTTTCCGCCTGCTAAAACGGTTCCTACTGGAAACGCTGCCATCCTCCACCTGCCAGTCAGCTTTTGCTGAAAAAGCAAGAGGAGCCAAAATGGTTTGAGCATGCATAGCTGGGAGGTCACTCACAGGTCCTCCTGGTAGCCTTGCTGACACCCCAAGTCCCTCTTGTAGAGAATGACTCGGGGGCAGTAATGTTCTATGCATTTCTGAGGGTACAGTCACTTTCTTAACAATCCCTACTCTGTCCCTGCCTTTCCTTGTACACCACAGTCTTTATCTGCTTCCTATTTAGACTCTGCCAAGTCCATGTTCCGAACTCTTGCAGGATTTTTGGAGCTCATGAGTGCGATCATTATATAGAAGCTCCCACTAAGAATGAGCTCTTCCCATACTAACACATTCAGGATTCAAGATTCAGGCAGAGATGTGGTTCCAAGTATTGAGAAGCTGCAGCCAGTGTAAACCAGCTTACACCCAGGAAGCATGGGGCAGATGTTTCCAAGGTCTGCTAAGTGCAGAAGTGCCCCTGGGCTCTCTTGTGGAAGCCACTTGCTTCCATCCTGAGAATGGAAGTCTACCTTGGGCCCTGCAGAAGGGTCAGAGGGAGGTCCTAGGATATGGCAGAAGGCCGTAGTTTCTCAGCATCCTTCACAGAAGCAGTTTGCCTCAGGGCGTTTACTGGGTCATTCCTAACCTACTGCTCCCAGAAGGGTGGGAGGGCAAAGGGAGGAATTTCTCTTGCTGGCAGAGCCTCACTGAGGGAGGAGAAAGGGAGGGCGTAGGGGCAGCAAGCCTCCTTCCCCAGAGGAAGGAGGGGTGGCAGGGGCGACCCCAGGCAGATAAACAACTGGCAAACATTTGAGTCTATCAGTCCTAGAGCCTGACTTGTGTAGAAAGCAAATGTATTGTTAATTGCTTAGGATTAGTATTCATGTGTTCTTTCAGAATGCTTCTCCAGCTATGCAGATAATGCTTCATTTCTATCAGATTCTGTCTCAACACTGTTTTCTGGATGTGGCATGTACCTACTGTATGAGGAAACCAACCGCTCACTTTATTACCTTACCCGCCCACAAATTGCACTGAGCTTCTCTTTCTACCTGTGGATATATTTTAGAGATTATTCCATCCATCCCCTTCATTCTTTAAAAACGGTGACATAGTATTCTGAAATGCAGACTTGCATATTTTATTTATTCATTCACTGATAAATATTTTCATGCTGCCCCATTTTGAACCCTTCCAGAGGGAACATTTAAACGCGAGTGCTTTAGCAGCTTGCATTTAGAGAGGCAATCTTTGAGTCAAAGGCTATGTGCAATTGTAATACACAGTGACAAAATACCCTGACAAATTTTATGCTTACTGATGGTATGCAAATACCTATTCCCCCCAACTCTAGACTTGATTCTATCATCCTTCTAAATTTTCACCTATGCCTAATCTTAACACTAAAATTACTGGTCAGAAATGGTAGAGAGATGGAGCAGAATACTATGATTGACACTGCCCTGACTGCCTGAGGGGTCTGGCCTTTTTATTTTCTTTAGCTATTTGCACATTCCCCTCTGTGTCTTGCCATTCCTCCATATTCACAGGTTCTGTATCCAAGAATTCTATAAACCATGGATCAAATACATTTGGAGGACCCTGCTGAGGAGCTATGGAGAGGTGATGGTTGCTGGGGGAGTGGGAATCATTGTTTTCTTTCAGGGTATGGCTGATGGTAGGTTTGTCCAGGCCCTGGTGGATAACCACACACCCATGCACATGCTGGCTGCACTAATTGGACTCAGTAGGTTGTAGGTTATGCGAAGAAGAGGAGGAAGAAGAGAAGGGGAGGAGGAGGGGCAGGAGAAAGGGGAGGGGGAAGTGGAGAGAGATGGCTCAGCTGGTTAGGGGTGTCTGCCATAGAATCTGAAGACCTGATATTGATTCCTGTGACCCATGTGATGGAGGGAGAGAACGGACTCCTGAAAGCTGACCTCTGACCGCCACATAAATGCTGAGGCATGTGTGTACACGTACACGTGTACACACACACACACACACACACACACACACACACGTACGTTATAAAATAAGTGTAAACAATTTTTTAAAAGAAAGAGGGCATGAAGGTGGGAGGGTGATGGGTTGGGGGTGGTCTGGGGAAGGTTGGGAGGGGGAGTTGGAGTGACTATGATCTAGATACATTGTGTACACATATGAAACTGCCAAAGAATAAGTCAAAAAAAAACAAAAAAAAATTTCTTTAAAAGAAGCAAACAGTACTACCTTATATACACCTATCTAAATTTGTAGTAACTACCTTATATAGGACTACCTAAATTTGAAAAAAAAAATTTGGGAGGGAAAACATTGTCTTTGCTGTTCTTATTATGCTTCTAAGCAACATAACAAATCGTGCAGCACTTACATTCAGGTCTGAGTGACCTGAGCTGATTCAGAGCCTATGGGAAGCGTGTGCTCCTCAGTCCTTTGGCAGTGGCTAGACCCTTTTTTCGCCCATGACTGGAGCATCCATGAATGCTCTGGAACTGGTTCCCTGGATACTGAAGGACTTCTGCCCATTTTTCTATCACTTTGTTGTGTTCATTCGTACAGCTTTATGTCTGGTATTAATCCATTATTGTTTTATATTTCTCCATTATATCATCTTAAAACTCTGCTCATGGCATTTTCCCAGAAATAATGAAGGCTGTTTCCCATGTGTTGTTATACAGTAGTTTCTAAATGGCTCTTGTCAGTGGTGGAATCCTTTCTCTAATGCAGTGGAACCCCATAAGCAAAAGAGAATAGCGGGACACTGGCTGGGCCTGTCTAGGACTCCCCAGGCCTCCCAACTCCTGATTCTGAGGGGTTCTGCCTTTGAAAAGCAGAGCTAAAAACCACACATTCAGTCCAACTCCTTCATGTAACAAATGAAGCCTAGGAACAGAGCTGCTAAAGATGAGCCTGGGGCCTCTTGACAGAAACAGGATCAACTAGTCCTCAGGTCTCCAGTGTGTGTGTGAACCAGCTTAGGGTACCTATCACAGAGGGTCACTCAATTCTAATTTGACCTGAAAACACAACTGGGTAATTCAGCATCTGATTTGTGTACTCTTCTCTTTCTCAAAGAAAAAAAACAATACGCTAATAAAATAAACTGATAATTTCATTCAAAAACACATTCAGTAAACATCCATTGTCACTACTGTTTATTACCTGTCAACTTTCTGTCTCTTCATACTAGAATTTAAACTAAATGAGAACAGGGAACCTTTGTCAGGTTTCTCTCTTGGGCCTCTAAGACCCAGAGCTGGGTTGCAGGAACACTTTCACTGGGGAGGTATAAACAAGCTTCTAACCCTTCCTTTTAGGTCACCAACAACAAACCAAAATATGAGTCCGTCAAAGTCCAACTTGGAGAACCAATGAGTTTACAGGCTTATTTACAGAGTAGTCCTACTGCCAAAATGACTCGCCCCAGAGTGGATGACAACTTCCCCGTAGCTGCATAGATGGTATGCCCCCCAGTTAACTTTCTAGTTTTCATTCTCTAGCACCTCCCAAGACCAGGAGGCCATGTGCAGTTAAGGCAGAATCGCATACAGCTGGCTGGGGGTTCAGGGGAGAAGAGCTGGAATCAGGTGAGGGTCTAATGACCCTCCCTTCTTTTATGAGGGAATATCAACGTTCAACAAGCCTAATCTCAGGGGTTGCTTGTAAGATGTCACAGCTGTTCTAATGAAGAGGCCAACAGTCATGCTTGGAGGATAGCATTCTACAACAAGCTGGGACTGTTATTCTAGTTAGGTCTCTGCACTATTTGCTGAATAATACTGTCAATTATTACCTCTAAACCCATTCACAACAGCTAAACACAAGCAGCAAGCAATCCAATTTAGTCTTTTTATTTTTAAAACCCCACTGTGTTTATCAATGTAACCTTTGTTAGACTAGCTGTCCACTAGTGGGTGATCTAAAATGTGGGGTGCAGAAAGGAACATCACAGTTTGAATAACTCCCATGGACTAAGGGAAAACAATACATCTGAGGATGCCTCTCCTTCTCTTGAATGGAATTCCCCAGGTCTGATGGTTAGGGCAGAGCTTTATAGGAACCTGGCACTTGAGGGCCCCTTGGCAAAACCCCCCTGAGAGATGAGGCAGCCTGTGTCAGTCTGTTCCAGTCTGGGGTCTTCTGTCTCACCTACTAGATAGATCATGAGCTTCAAGTGTGGGGCCTTAGTTGATAGGGATTTCAGTGTCTGTTTCCTCCTCTATAGAAGGCCATGATAGCAGGCTATGCACACTGCAGAGCAGAAAGGATGAGAACTGACATGTATATTCCTTTGCATAATGCCACATGAGTGAACCTCTGGGGCTTGCTTTATCAGTCAAGATGGTCAGCAGAGCTGTCAGCTTTTAGAAAATTTGAACACTGACCTCCCCCTCCCCCCCCAAAAAAAGGATAGACTTAGATCAAGCACTGTTAAACATGGAGCAATTGGATGGATGAGATGACCCAGCATTGTAAAAAAATATATTTCTGAAAAAATAGCCCTAATTTACAAAGCAAGCTAAATCTAATCATGATGGCAAATGCTAGGTATCCACAGAGGGAAAGAATGACAGGGAAACTTCAGTTAAATGCCAACCTGTTGATCGGAGGTCCTAGCCCCCAGCCAGAGCCAGCACACCACCTTCCTACTATGTGTCTGAGGCTATAGGAGTCTGTATTTACCCGATCTGCTGTCAGGACATTGACAGCTTCCATTTGGCCCCTTGAAATCATAAAGAACATTTTCTGGCCCACACCCACCACTCCAGGGAACAATAACCTTTTTATACATTAGTATTTAGTCACAGACCCATGAAGGCCCGACAGCCAATCAAAATAGCATTGTTGATGATCAGGTTTTTATCTCTGCAAATGAAGACACAGACTAAAGTCACCCAAGAAAAGCACAAAAGAGAAAGCATTCCGTGCATGGGATTTTGAACAATTCTTGCTTTCCTGTGAAAATGCTATAGAGGCTGTGACGTGACTAGCAGGTAGAAAGCATATAAAATCCAGAAAGCACAGGAGATTCAAACAGTCATTTGGCTTTAAACTGGCCAAATTTGAAAAACTCAATGGATTTTAGTATAAAGAATAAAACAAAAAGGCCCATCACTATGTGGTCTTCTCAAAGCAAATATGCGGCTGGGTAAATAGTGCAGTTGCAGAACCTTGCCTGTAAAAGAACCAAAATCAAACCTGGGATTGAACCACCTCAGTTCTATTCATAAGAGTAAGTTTCTTTTTCCTTTTTTAATTTAGTAGCTACTAAAGATATAGAAGAAAATATTTAAAATTATTTGAAAAACTTCAATTCTTAAAACTTTCTAAAGATACCACAGGAAAGAAGAAAAAGAAGATGTGATTTAAAATACAGGCAGGGAAAAAAATTTGCAAAATCCTTATTGGGCTGGTGATGTAGTAGAGCCCTTGGTAGAGCCCTTGCCTAGCAAGTAGGAAACCCTTGGTTTGAGCCCTGGCATGCATGTGGGGAAAAGAAAAGTACAAAGGAAACACTTACAAGTAGACAAACCAAGCTGGTCTCTTGCCAAAGTTGGTTTGACCATCCTGTTGTTTTGAGACAGCTCAGGTTGGCCTCCAACTCACTATGGCAGACAGGTTGTCTGGCCTTTGACATGTAGGCTGCATGTAGCCGAGGACAGCTATGAAAGTGGCCCAAAACAAAATAATAAACTTGCTTAAAACATTATAGGATTTTTCTGTTGGGGCGATTCTATTTTATAACTTGACTGTATGGTTCCTGAGTATAAACTTTGTACACACGCTGTTTCATATGCCAAAATGCTGGACATGCCTGCCAGAGCTGCCTCCACTTCCCAATCACTGGAATTACTGACATGTGTGCCCCATAACTGTCATGGTTTAACCACTCTTAAGAACAGTGGCTGCTCTGAATCTTTTCCAGTTGAAAAGACAGGCAGGAGAAAGCTATCTGAATAACCAATTTCTCTCAAGCTAGGCTTTTATTCTCTACCAGGCATGTCCAGACTTTTGACATTGCAACAAAAGATTGTCATCTATAAAGGTCCTGTTAGAGATCCACACAATTGAGTTACAAAAAATTACAAGGAAAAAATCTCAATGTTTTAAGTAAGTTTATGACTTTGTGTTAGATCACATTCATAGCTAGCCTCAACTGATGAAGTCCACAAGCCACGTGCTGGACGTGCCTGTGGTTAAGCAAGGAAGTATGTGACAAGTTGCCAGGTCATCTTAGAGAACTATCCATTCTCAATACACTTTTGGGCAGTCCAGTAGTGACAGAAATTCAAATATAAACAAAACCACCACCAATGAATGACCATGTCCATGGTATATGGTCCAGCCACCAACCCATATCCATTGCCAGATGATGCCACGTCCATACAGTTAGCCAGTGAGGTAAAGCCATGTATAACAACAGATACTTAAACACTGAGTTGATAATCTTCTACCAAATTTTAATAAACCAAGGCTCATCAACTACAACAGGAGAAGACCTTTTCATTTCTACATATTTCTCCCTTTTCTCTCATTGTGGTACCTCTTAACAAGTTTCTCTAGTCAGGGTCCTGAGGCAACTTGTGTATTCTTCTAAAGCTCAGAAAAGAACAGTGCTTTTAAAGCCAAATTCTTATGAGACAGACTGGTTGATAGGGGATACCAGGAAAGGATGGATGCCCCCCACCAGATGTCTGGGAGAGGACATGAGCTGAGAACAGGTTCAGCAAATGGAGTTAGGCTCCAGGCAGTCCTCATAGCCCCTTACCCCTCCCTGCAGTCCACCCATGGGCAATCAGTGTGGGAGGTCCTGGGATAGTAGTCAAACAGATACATCACAGTCATGGTGTTTTTCTCTCTGACTCAAAAATGAATATGCAAACTACTTCAGTTGGCTTGAGCTGATTAATCCAGAGCTAAGATATCCTCAATAACAAAAAGAGGCTAGTCAGCAAAGTTTGTAAAGCAAATTTTTGTGAAGCAACTCTCTTTTTGACTGGAGTAAGATTATTAGGCAGCATCTATCCAGAAGTTATATGATTATAATGAACAGTACACAGCACTTTAAAACAAATTAAGAAAGGGGAAGACTGACTTTCTGATAACACACTAATGAGTCTATTCCTAATCCTACGCTACTGATAAGTGGTTTCAAAATAGCAGAACTGTGTATAATGTAGTGTCTAGCCTACAATAACAATTAACATCTATTGAAAGCTTCAACTGGGCCAGGTACATGCAATAACTCACTGAGTCCTCACAACCCCCATGAGTATCTACTACAGTCTACCACATTTTATAGGACAAACTGAGACACAGATCATTTTGCACAGATATGTCAAAATGTGCACAGTCTAGCAGCAGATCAGTGCCAGCAGGGTCAGGTGGGACAGGCCTATAATCCCAGTTATTTGGGAAGGAAGCTCTCAAGTTTAAGGTCTTCTTGGGCTACAGAGTAGAGTCAAGGCTAGTCTGGACAACTTAATGAGACCCTATCTCAAAATAAAAAGTAAGAAGAGGCCTGGGAATACAGCTTGGTGGTACTGATGGCACAGTATGTGTAAGGTCCTAGATTTGATGCCAGAAAAAAAGGACCAATTTCAAACCCCATAAATAACCTTAAATACACTAAATTTTCTCAAGCACTGATTTAACAAACTCACAGATATGCCCATAATACACATAATTTAAAATAAAAATTTCTTGGGGCTAGTTTGATGGCTCAGTGATTAAAAGCACTGGCTGCTCTTGTACAGGACCTGGGAGGCTAACAACCATCAGTAACTCCAGTTCCAAGAGATCTAATGCTCTCTTCTGGCCTCTGCAGGTATTGCACACACATGGTGCACTTACATACATGCAAGAAAAACACTTGCATTTGGGAGGCAGAGGCAAGTGATTCTCTGAGTTCCAGGCTGGTCTACATAGTTTCAGACCAGCAAAGGCTACACAGTAAGACCCTGCCTAACAAAGAAACAAACCTGGTCGGGCATGGTGGTGCACACCTTTAATCCCAGCACTCGGGAGGCAGAGGCAGGCAGATCTTTGTGAGTTCAAGGCCAGCCTAGTCCACATAGTGAGTTTCAGGACAGCTGGGGCTACAGGGAGACCCTGTCTCAAAAAGACCAAAAAAAAAAAAAAAAAAAAAGAAAGAAAAAGAAACAAACCAACAGCAGCAATAATCTGAGGCTCTTCCTGGAGACCAACCACCTGCAACTGAAGGTGCACTGTTCTGCATCTAGTGTAGCCTCCAGAGGCAGTCCCCCTTTGTGCTACCTTATACTCAGGGGAATTTGTACATTGTCAACAATACAATTAGAGTTTATAATGTAGAGGGTACCGAAGGCCTGCAGTCAGTTGTTTACATTTAATTATCAAGACCAACCTCCAAATAATTAGAATGAATCCCAAGACATCTCAATGTTGCTGCAAAAAGTCCAAATTTGAAGATCACCTGCATTCCTGCATACTGGCTGCCATAGTAACCAAAACTACACATGCACTGGCACAAATCTAAAGCAACTTTGATAAGGAATTATAAAACTGTTGAGACCCTCCACAGGATGTTCCTAGCCCCAACTTGCCCTTGGACTCCTGAGACCAGGCTTCTTCTACCCTGGCCTGCTTTTGCTCTTTCTGCCCCACATCTCTGGACTACACTCTTGGTCCAGACCTGCCCACTGCATCCTGATCCCCTGCACTCAGATCAGGTCAATTTTATAGACTTGTTTGTTAGAGTCTCCACAGGCTGTCCCCACACCCACCTTGCCCTTGGACTCCTGAAACCAGGCTTCTACCCCGACAAGTATACTGTACACCACTCATCAAAGAAGCTTCTTTTTGCAACAGACAGAGACTATTACAGAGATCCACAACTGGTCACACACAGAGAATATATGTCAGAGATGCCCAGCCCTAAGTGACACATCTACAGTGGAACCTCTACACCTAAGGCTCATGGAACATAGTGGAACAGGGGATAGAGAGAATGCTAATACATCCCTCAACTCTCAACAGTGAAGCTTCCTCATACAACAGAATGTGATGCACACAGAAGGCCACAGTCAGCTAAGTTTTGGAGAATAACAGACTGTAGGGTTCATGTCCCTGGATAGGACACCTATACTAAATCTCACCCACCCACAGCTCAGGGACCATTGCAGAAGAGAGGGCAGAAAGATTGTAAGAGACAGAGTTGTTGCATGAATATAAGGAAACAGAGGCTTTCAGGCCTCTGGGAACTCGCTCATGAACCTGTAACAATGGTGACAGCATGCACAAGACCTATGCATACTCAATCAGACAAAAACCCAGCATAGAATGAAGGAAATGGGCAGTAGGCCCCAACCCTAGCCAGGAACTATTGGCAAATGATTGCTTCAGGGTGAGGGAGAGTAGATGATCTTTAAGGGAGTGACTCTACATAGGGTGGCTAGACTCCAGTAGATGCACTTGTACAGAGGGACATCTGGGTACAAATGCGGGACTGGGTAGGACTTAACATATATGACAGAATACCTGAAATCTGGTAGGGGCTATGGAGGGCGGGAGAAGGGGTCTAAATTTGATTAAGATGTAGTACATGAAAGGCACAAAAAATAAAAAATTGAAAACAACAACAAAAAAGAAATAACATTTTATTGAAGGGTAAAAGATTTGGATTAATGGGGTGGTATGCCATCTTCATGGAGAAAGATATTTTAAAGATGTCAGTATTTCCAAGTCAATATCTTTAGTGAAATTCTAACAAATCTCTTGATGAGAATTTTTAGAAAACTTGAAAAATAATTTCTATAGGACCAGTACAAGACTGTGAATAAGACAACTTTGAAAAAGTACAAAAGGCTGACTTACTTTATCATATGTTAAAATGCATTAGAAAACTAAACAATTAAGACAAGGGTAAGCTGGGCATGGTACACACCTGTAATCCCAGGACTCAGGAGACTAAGGAGGATCATAGGAGGTTGAGGCCTGCTTGGGCTACACAGTAAGTCTGAGGCAAACCTGAGAAACTTAGTAAGACGGTTTCAAAAACATCAAAAGCCAGACATGATGGCACACACTTGTAGTCACAGCACTTGGGGAGTGTGGGCAAGAGCATCAAGAGTTCAAGGCCAGCCTTGGCTACATAGTAACTTTGAGACCAGTCTGGGTTACATTAGGTCCTATCTCAAAGAACAAAACAAAAGACAAGGTGATATTTATGCAGACAAAAGTAAACTCTAACAAGGGAAAAGGAGGCTTAATAGTGACCGGTATCATCTGAATGTGAAATGTCTCTTGGGCTTACTGTTTAAATACTTGGTCCCCAGCTAGTAGCACTATTAGAAGGTTGTGCAATATTTAGGAGGTGAGGCCTTGATGGAGGAAGTGGGTGGCTGGAAGGAGGGCTTTGAAGGTGGCAGCCAGTTCACTTCTGATCTGCTGGGATGCAGCATGTTTTAAGCTCTCACTGTTGCAAATGGAGCCCCAGTCACCAAACTTTTGGCATCATAATGGACTGTGTCCCCTTCAACCACAAGCCAAAATCACTTTCTCCTTTCTTCAAAGTTTTTCTCTGTTGGCTAGTCACAATAATAAAAAAAGTAACTAGACAGTGACCTATATATCTTTAGGAATTATGTATGTGGGGTAAAAAAACATGCTAAATCCCTGTGATGACTTCTAATCCATTTGAAATGTAATTTTAATCCATCTTAAATTTTTCTCCAGAGTGAAGCAAACATCTAATCATATGCTTTCTACATGAAAGCCAAAAAAAAGAAAAAAAAACCTCCCTAAATTTGAAAAATTGCTGGAAGAAAAACAGAGGAAGTAGAGAATTTTTAAAAAACAGAAAAAGTAGTTAACAGGAATGAAACCATTAACTTATCTAGATCGTAAAAGGAAAAGTATCATAAAAAATTAAAAAAGAAAAGCATGATTCAGGGTGATGCCATTTCTGTCAGTTAAAATACACACAAAATGCATTCTTACCTCTACATATCGTATAGCGTTGAATCATCTGAAACCTAGACTGAAAGGCTGTATACGCAACTAGAGTGAGGTGTTCAGATTTCCTCAGCATGAAGATACTTTAGTTAAAACTATAATTTTCTGTTTGAGCAGGCAAAGCTAAAATTGAATGTAAAATACTAATGGCTATTAGATCCCAGTGGGAGGACAATGCTAGGCTAAGTCTTTAGAGTTCTCAAAGGCTAAATCTAGAGTTCCTTCTATCAACCCACAGAGCTTTTTTTGTTGTTTTTTGGCCTTTTTGAGACAGGGTCTCCCTGTAGTACCAGCTGGCCTGGAACTCTATGTAGACCAGGCTGGCTTTGAACTTAAAAAGATCTACCTGCCCCTGCCTCCCAAGTGCTGGGACTAAAGGCCTGTGCCACCATGCCCAGCCTCCCACAGAGTGTTATTTATATTCTCATTCTTCAACATAGACGATATAAATAGTGCATAAAAATGAAAAGACTGGTCCCCAACTGTGAATGTTAATGCCACATGCCATCATGGCTATGCTAGGGTACCCAGTGGTCTAGCCAAACACCCGTGTAGATGTTGCCATGAAGGTATTCTGTAGATGAGACTTATTTAGTTATTGTTTGGATACACCATCTTACTATGAACCCAGCCTAGCACAGAACTCACTATGTAGCCCAGGCTGACCAGGAACCCACAATCATCCTGCCTCAGTCTCTCAAATCCTGAGATTAGAGGAATGCACCACCACAGCAGGCCACAATTAACATTTAAGTCAGGAGACTCTGAATAAGGCAGATCACGCCCCCCCCCCACCAACTCCAATGAGAACAGACTTCAAAGTAATTAAAGATTTTAAGAGAAAGGATTAAGATTTACCAAAAGAGATAAAATTGCCCTCCACACCCCAACATAGACATCTCACCCAAGTTTCCAGCCTGTCCTGCCTGCTCTGTAAAATTTACTCTGAAGACTATGACATCAACTTTTATTTGAATTTCCAGCCTCTGGCCTGCTCTACAGATTTTGGACTTAGCAGCTTCTACAACTGTATAAGCTGATTTCTTAAAATAAATTTCAGTCTTTCTCTGTTTCTGTTTCCACAACCCCCTACACACACACATATAAAATACATATACATCTATGCACATGGGTCTGTGTATACACAGAACCTAGAATGTACGTACACACACACACACACACACACACACACACACCATCGTTCTTTTTCTAGAAAATTCTAATGACCAATATTCCAAGTTTTGGGGCAGCCACGATCTCTCAAGAACTAAATAGCCCACAATTTTTACAACATTGAAAAAGGTAGGAAAGTATGCTTTAGGGTAGGGAGGGTCAATGATAAGACAGTTAAGATTGACATGTTGGGATTTAATGCATCTTGAGTTTGTGAGAAAATCTATTTCATGAGAAGATAAAATTCTTTAGTGAGGTAGAGTCTCTCTCTCTCTCTTTCTCTCTCTCTCTTTCTCTCTCTCTCTCTCTCTCTCATGCATATGTATTTTCCTGTCTGTGATGACTTGTTGGCAAGATGCCTTGGTGCAAGGACAGACATCTGTCCACTCCCATGTGGGAGATGGAGCGCTGGAGAAGTGGAACCTGTCCTTCTGATCCCAGGGATGTTTCCTTGGAGAAATGCTGCTACTTGCTACACTGAACACAAAGGCTGACAGCCTGAGATTGAGTTTTCTCCATTGTAGACCCGTGCACTGCTCTGCTCACACTGTTACCAGCTGTGTTCAGTGACCATATATAACAGAAACCACTCAACACATCCCCAAATACCACACATGCCTGGATACAAGGTGACCCCAAACAGAGTCAGGGCCCCTCTTCCTACTATAGATCCCTCCTTGATATTAGAGAAAACTTGTTAGAGTCACTTTAACTTTCTAGATTTCTGTCTGTTGTATTTTTGATTTGACTTTTGCAAACTATGAAAGTTCAAGTAAGAAACAATAGAATTACTGAAGCAATAACTCAAAGTGGCAATATATTATAAAACACTTTTTGACATTTCTATTAGAAATGGATCAGAAGGTGACTCCAAATATAAAGATTGTCTATTATCCTGATTGAAAGATAGCTGAGAAGTTTGAGGTAAATTCATTAAAGATAAATGAGGCAAATGAAGGAATTAATCATTAGATATGAATATTCCATTTCATTAGACTACGCCACACTTAAGGAATTAACATTAAGATCTTAATATAGTAAATACACAAATCATCTGCATATAAAATGTATGCACAAATATGCAAACATTATATAAACAAATGCAAAAGGATTTCTGGGGTCCTCTAGTAACTCTTCAGTGTCGTCAGCATTTTTTGCGCCTGTGTCTGTGATTACAGCTTCGTTCTGAGTTTCCCAAAACAGCTTCTTCACTTTGATCTAAGTTATTTGAATAGGGTTCTTAGCTTGTTTCCATTTTAAAATGATCTTTAAAAATCTTGTTTACAAAGAAACCCAACACTTGTTACTGTGAGGTCAGATGTCCTGGGATATTACTAGATTTTTTTTTTTTAAACCACCCCCCTTTAAAAAATACTATTACCTCAGTTGGCCTCCTTTAGCATCCAAAACAGCACTAAGGTCACTTCAGACTAATGTGTGTTCCCTAAATAAGACTTTGATGTTCCAAAATAAAATAAGCACAAGCACTTCCCACAGCATGAGAAAATTTGTGAAGACTTAAACGTGAGACAACACTCTCATTTACTGTGGTAACTCTTTTATGGGGCAGAGTTCTTAAATCTGGGCACATGTGGTAAATAGTATAACTTTGTTTCCCACATTTCCTGTCTTTTTTTTTTTTTTCTTAGCAGGCAGTCATAGCAATACAGCACAAAGTCATAAGTGCATTTTCTCAGGAGACTACAGAGGAATCTAAATTGTGGGCTGCAGAGGACCAAGAAAAAGGTACATCTTTGGAATGGCAGAGGTTATTGCCACCCAAGCTATGCAGAAGGCCACCAGCTTCCTGTCTTATCTCTCTACTTTGAAAAAAAAAGCAATTTGTGCAGTGTGGTACAAGGCTGTGGAGGGTGGCAGAATATGTGCTGTGGGCAGACTCCTGGGAAGCTGTGTGGCCATGAATCCTCCCCTCACCCCACCCACTCCATCCTCAGATGCCCCGGCCAACACCATCAGGAGTGGGAATCTGAGGTCACCTCCAGCACTGCTAGAAGGCAGTGCCAATAGCACTGTAAGCCAGAGAGAACTCTATATAAGGATTAAGGAGAATTTTCTAAAATGTTCTGAAGAGCCTGTATAATACTTTGGGAGCCTCACTGAAGTCCTTCTGACCCACGTCACTGACTGAGTTGAAAAGCAACTGTGCAATACCCCAATCTGTAAATGATGCTCCCTGCAGCCAGTAACTTTCTGTCAGGGGTGGGGTGAGAGGGGAGAGGTGGGATAGAGACAGATGATGATGATGATGGGGGGAGGAGGAGGAGGAGGAAGGAGAGGAAGAGGGGAGGAAGGGGGGGAGGAAGAGGAGGAAGGAGAGGAAGAGGGGAGGAGGGAGGGGGGAGGAGGGGGAGGAGGGAGAGGCGGCCAGCGGGGACCATGAGGCACAAAGCAGGAAACAGAAGCAGCAAGAACTACGGAGTATGGCTGGAACACAGCGGCTGCTCTGGTTTGCAGTATGTGGACCCCGCCGCAGCTCAGTGGAAGGTGGATCCCCAGCGTGGCAGTCTTGGAGGTGGGGCATGGGGCAGGTGTTTGGATCTTGAAGGCTGAGACCTCGTAAATAGATTGCCTTTCTCCTGTAAATTGGATTAGTTATCATGAAACAGATAGTGAGAGTCTATCTTTTGTTTTCTCTCTTTTATACACATTTCCTGAAGCAGAGATGACTAGGTCTGGATTCTCATCAATAGACATTAATGGATTACAACTAAGGTAGCAAACAGGGTTGGAGTGGTAGAGCAACTGATTAATGTGCAAGGCCTTAGTTCAATCCCAGTACCTCTAAAATAAGTAACATTTCATCCTACCATACAGACCAATCATGTTTAGAGGTTTGATAGTTAATTACAGCATAAATATAGAAACCTGCATCATTCTCCTTACATTTTTCTCCATTATGAAAACTGATCTTAGGGCTGGAGTTCAGTTTCTGACAACCATCTGTAACTCCAGTGCCAGGGGATCTGACTCCCTCTTCTGATCTCTGCTGGCATTGTACACGCATGGTGTACTTACACTCAGGCAAAACACTCATACACATAAAATATAAATAAATACATCTTTAAAAAAAAATCAAAGGGCTTGAGAGACGATGGTTCAGCGGTTAAGAGCACGCACTGCTCTTCCAGAGGGCCCAAAGTTCAATTTCCAGAAACCACATCAGGTGGCTCATAACTGCCTGTAACTCCAGCTCCTGGTGCATTCATGCTTCTGACTTTTGAAGGCATTCTCTCTCTCTCTCTCTCTCTCTCTCTCTCTCTCTCTCCTCTCCTTTCTCTCTCTCTCACACATACACACACAAAACTAAAAAATAAGTTTTTCATTTACAAAAAATTATTAAAACTTAAAAAAAGAAAGTCAGGCATGGCAGCACATGTATTTAATCCAAGCAGTCAGGAGGGAGAGGCAGGCAGGTCTCTGAGAACGAGGTCAGTCTGGACTACGTAGCAAGCTCTAGGCCAGCTAGGACTACAGGGAGACTTTGTCTCAAAAAGATAAAAATTTTAAAAAAATTATTTTTAAAGAGGAAAAGGAAGAATGAACGAACCTGAATCTTTAATCCAAGAGCATTTTATGAATGAGGAAACTGATTTGGGGTTCTTGGCGCCAAAGTAACAAAGAACAGCAGAGAAAGGAGAAGCAAGATGCTTTATGGAAGCCATGTGCCAGGCAGCGGCCACTGTACTGAACACTTCAAGTGCTGCACCTCATTCAACCCCCACGACTACTTTTATGAGGGGGTGAGCAACCTCACCCTACTTTATAGTTGAGCAAACCAAGAGAGAAATGCTAAATAACTTTCCCCAAAGTCAGCGTGACTACTAGGTTTGGAACACAAAAACTTCACTGATGGACATAGCTTATTTATAGAGTGCACACTGTGGATAGGGCTTATCATACCACCTTGCACTGCCTGGGTAACTGTATGTCACGTTCCTCTGAGCCCTCAGTCCAGATCTAAAAAATGAGGGGGACACTGAACTATTTGAACATGAAATCCTTTAATTAAAACACTAGTACATGCTGGGTGTGTTGGCACATGCCTTTAATCCCAGCACTTGGGAGGCAGAGGCAGGCAGATCTCTAAGAGATCAAGGCCAGTCTGGCCTACATAGCAAGTTCCAAGCCAGCTGGGGCTACAGGGGAGGCCTTGTCTGAGAAACAAAAACAAAAACAAAATGCAACAAGAAGACTGAAAAGTAACAAGGTCTCAGTGAGGGTGAGTCTCATAGGTGTGGTGCAGTGATGTATCTATCAGGTCTGTGGATGACCTGCACACAGGAAAGACTATAGCATGCAAAGCCTAGACCTCTGGGCTATCATCATTACCTCAGGGAGGCCTAAGGTTCTCTAGGGTGGTCTATCTAGTTTGCTTTCCTTTCATCCATTAGTGTAAGGCTTTTTCTCATCCACCTTAAATCAACTTTAAGCAATGAAATTAGTGGAGTCAAAGGTTTGGGATTTAGAGAAAAATGTATACTCTGATACTTATGCTAAGTGGACCCATAAAAACCCATCATTCCTGCACAGTGCTGATTGCTGTGCTGGTGGCAGTGAGTGCCCCTGGGAATACCTCAGCCAGCAGTCCTGGCCCGGCTGGAAGGAGGCCACATCCCTCACAGACATGAGCAGGGCCTCTGGCTCCCATAATCAGAGCCTCTAACTCACCCAACCCAATCCCAGCACCTCATACACCCACATAAAATGTTGCTCCAAGTTTAAAGTTGGTGGAGAGCCACATCCAAGAGTTGTTGTGGATTGGTTTGAATATTTTCCCAGCGGTGTACATATGAGGCCAACACTAGAGCATGGGTTGGGATCCGCCGTCTGCATCCCATTAGACCCTTTTATGAGCTCAGAGCATGACTGCCTGGTTTGCATTTGCAGCACACAGGGAAGCAATAAGGGGCCGTAGCAGGCCTTTTTCCAGGACACCTGGTGCAGGTCAGTTGCAGCAGCAAACACAAAGATGACCAGGCTGTAGGACTGGAGGAAGAAGGGGAAAGATTCTAGGAGGAAAGCCAGGACATCCAGTCTGGTAGCATCCTGCCATCTACTAAAGGTACTCTGAACCTCTCAACCTGAAATTCACCTAAAGAAGAAAACTGGATTAGATAGCATCTGGGATCCCTTCTACTTTGAAAATTCTGTCCTTTAAGAGACCCCTGGTTTGAGGCCAGGCATGGTGGCACACGGTCGAGAGCACTCAGGAGGTAAAGGCAGGTGGATCTCTGTGAGATTGAGGCCAGCCTGGTCTACACAGTGACTTCAAGTTCCACGCCAGCAGGGGCTACAGGGAGACCCAGTCTCAAGAAACAAACAGAAGAAAAAGACTCCAGATTCTAAAAATTTGTGAGCACAAATTCCTAGCATAGAGTGTTACCTCCAACTGACACCAGGTCATTTTTTATGGCATAAATAAACCAATGCCTGTAAGGATACAGAGGAAAGTTATGAAATTCATTAACAGTCATAGACACGTGATACTCACATACATGTACTTAAAATAATACATATATTATTTTACTGCAAGGGTTGTAAATTGTTATGACCTCTGGACACCAAACAATGTATTAGATACAATTCTGTATTGTAGGGAAAGGAGAAAACAACCCTTTCACACGCATCCAATCTGGGACTAGTAATCTGAGAAGACAGAACAGAAATAAGATGATGCCAACTCTCAGAAAAGCTACAGTTCCTTTTTGCTGTGGTGAAGCCAATGTCTTTGGTATCTTAGAGCCAAGTTTGACAATTAAGACAATATCATGAGAAAGATGTAGTAGTCGGGGCCCAGCAGGAATCAGAAGCACACTAAAAGGTTGAATGCAAAGACTTTGATGCAGGGATGATTTTCAGAGGCCAGTAGGGCACAGCACCAGGGGCTGGCATCTCCAGAACTGAGAGGCAAGGGGAGGAGAAAGTAGCGCTGCTGGCAGTGTGAAAGTTGAAGCCATAAAAGTCAGCTGCCCCTTAGGGGCTTGGAAGAAATGTGTGCATGACCTCCACACGTTTGGGAGGGCAGTGGGGTATAAGGAACACTCCAGCCCTCTCTCCCCCTTGCTTTCCATCTTCTGCCAATTGGATTATCTGTTGGCTGAATCCAGTCAGACGCAAAAGGCAAGGGAATCCGATACTACAGGTCATAAACGTGATCCTCTTAGTATAGAGGAAGCCAGAGAATTGATGACTGGAAGAAGAATACCACATATGGGTGCATTTCATAGGAGATGTAGCTGGGACATATATATGCATGCATGTGTGAGTGTGTGTGTGTGTGTGTGTGTGGTATATGTGTATAAGTCTGGTGCATGTATGCAAATACGGAGGCGAGGACGGAGCAAGACATTGGCATCTTCCTCTACTGGTTTCCATCTTATTGCCTTGAGATTGGGTCTCTCACTGAACCAGAAGCTTGCTGCTTCAGCAAAAATGACTGTCCAATGAGCTCTGGGGATCCTCCTGTCTCTGCCCTCCAATGCTGGGATTACAGAAACATGCAGTCATGCTCTGGATTTTTTTGTAGGTGCTGGGGATTTGAACTCAGGTCTTCATGTTTGTAAAGCAAGCGCTCTTACCTACTGTGCCTTATCTCCATCCTGAGACAAATGTATTTTGGACTTTTCAAAAATTATACATTGTACAAGGGGTCTCTACCATGAGATTAAGCTAAATGGAAACGTTAAGCACTGCTGGTGTTATCTCAGATGTATTTAATTACTAAAATGAGAACTGTGACTATAAATGTTTTTGCTAAGTCATAGTGTATTGTTTACAAAGACCTAAAAAGTGAAACTTAACATAGCCCACTAACCAGACAAAACTGTCTCATAATTTACCTTTTCTTCTTTCTCCTAAACACCCCCAATTTCCAAAGATAGCAAACTTCAAAGTTTACACACTAATGCATTTTTCCATTTACATTTTCTAACAGCTGGCAATTAAAAGAAGAATCTCAGAGGTCAGCCAAAAGTCTTAAACAACCAATGAGTTAAGATATATTACCTCTAGATTAAAAAGTATGTTATGATAAAGCACCTGGAACATGGTCCTTGGCAGGCAACATTTCAGGGATCCACATTCCAAACAGCAACTCTCTGCCAACTAATACTTAATCTTTAACATGGACCCCTGGAAATAGTTCCCAAAATATTAGGGTCTTCCAAATGCCATCTGATTTTGTGCAGTGTTCTGAGTATAGCGGGAATCTTGGATAAAGATAACGTCCTCTCCTAATGGTGGTGTGAGGGAAGGTGCAGGTAGGCAGATCAGGAGTTGGAACCCTACCTGGGCTACATGACTCAAAGAACAAAATAACTAAAATGCTTCATGGTCACCTCCCAAGCAGGGAATGCATGTTTAAGATATCTCAGGATAGTGTCCGATATTGTAACTCACACTCCAATTCTGTACAATTCTGGAGGAAGAGTTGTACAAATTATGGCCCTTTGACTAAGAGAAAATATGCTGCCATTAAAATGAATGAGTCTATAATATAATCCTGGTGTTTATTCATTCATAACAATGTTTGAATTCCTGCTGTACAGCACAGATGGTGTAGAGTATTTCAGATATAATGAATTATATAGTATATTCATATTATATAGTACGAAATGGGCTCTGGAACTAGGTGGCTGGGACAATGGAATCTCTGCTCCATCACTAAAAGCCAACAACCTTGAACAATTTCTCTAAATACTGTGCAGCTCTGTGTGTGCCCTTGTTAAATGGAGATAACATCTTCATAAGATCCTTGTGCAGTGTTGCTGAGAAGGTTCAGCAGTTAAAAGCCTGATGCTTGAGTTGGATCCCTGAAACCCACATAAAAAAGCCAGATGTAGTGGCATGTACCTATAATCTTAGCACCCTTATAGTGAGATGGGGAGGCCAGAACCAAGACCTGCCTCAATTCAGGAGAGAGGCCAAAAGTTGTCCTGATCTCCACCTGTGATCTGTGGTACATGTGTGAACACATGAAAACACACACACATACCATGATAAAATAAATCTAAAAAATGACGAGATAAACTCAGATATGTGACATTATAAAGTGCCTGGCAGGGAGTAAACACTCAAAAAAGTTTAGCTATGGGGCTGAAGAGATGGTTCAGTGGTTAAGAGCACTGGCTGCTCTTGCAGAGGACCCAGGTTCTGTACCCAGCATCCACGTGGCAGCTAACAATTGTAACTCCAGTTCTAGGGGATCCCGCACCCTCTTCTGGCCTCCACAGGCATTGTATGCATATGGTGCGCTTATATACATGCAGGTAAAAGACTCATACGCATAAAATTTTTAACTTTTTTTTTAAAAAAGCTATAATACAAAGCATTCCTCCTTGAAGTATTGGTTGAGCAAGACACACAGCTATAAAAAGGCTAATGATGGCACAGTGCTTATGCAATCAAGGGGCTTTGCTTCAGGCTAAGCTTATATTGGGAATGGAGCTTAGACAGGTCTTTCATTCATAAAAATAGAATGCATCCCCATCTCTTGGAGTCACACAGGAAAACATGGAATGGCAGCCTACTTTCTCCTGCATTCTAGTCTTGACACCACTGAGCACTTTCCAGAGTTATTTCATCTTCCAAGTGTCCCCAAGTTTGTGATACAAAGACAAATCATGGAAGAAGTCAAAACTAGTCGGTGCTTTTTATAGACAGAGTGCTCTCGGTTTCCTCATTGAGTGTCATTTAAGAAGAGTCTTCACTTGGGTTAACTGAGAATCTCCAAAGCAAAGTACCCTCTCTTCCCACCCCCACATGTCTCAGTAGTTACTGCTACTTTTGAAGTGGGAAGAGAATAAAGTTATTCTCACCTGCCTACAAAATAGGCCGAGTTGAGAGGAATCCTATTTGGAATCAAATGAGGAACCAGGTTGCTTCAATCTGAGGGATCCTGTGGTCGCCTTAACTCTTTTGTGGGATCAGGTGATGTATGGATAAATCACCACCCTTATCACTTTAGCAAGTGATACCAAACCTTGATTCAACATAGCTTAAACAGAGGGGGACTTAACCATCTCAGGACAGGGAGAGAGGAGGAAAGGCAGGGCTCCAGCCTAGCTCTAGGACTCTCGACAGTGACTTTCTCTCTTACGTGTGCTCAGGTTGGAGGCAAGTAGCCAGACAGCAGTGTGAGTGTGCAGAGGAAGGCACCATTTGTGCTTTTTTCTTAGAATGAAGAACCCTAAAAACTCTACAACAGATTTGTTTTCACTCAGCCCAGAGCTCCCTTTTCTATATCAGACACTGGGCTGTGGAGTGAAGGCACCATGTCTGGAAGGGGCAGATAATCTCAGAGAACAGCCCTTCCAAGTCCACAACTGCTCTGCCACCCACAATCTGCTGATGAGGATCGAAGAAGCAAATGAACATGAACATATTTCAACAGAAGTTAATGTGTTGTATAGCTACTCATGCAGACAGAACCCTGCAAACCAGAGCATCAAATATTCAATACTCTCTGCCCAATGCATCATACACAAGCTCATTGTCCCATCCAAACTATATCCAGTAATTGCTAAACCAGTTCCAAATCATTCTGCTCAATAACCATTCTATTCAGAGCCGAGGGCACCCTCAAGTACTACTTTGGAGTAGAACATGTGAGGTGGGCTAGTTGCATGTCTATCCCCAGTAGATACCTGCAGAAGTGGGGCATAAACACAGTAAGAAGGGAGAGGAAAATTCCAGGGCAAAGCTGTGTACATCAGGTAGGGCGTTCACATGCGGGCTGAAAGGAGAGCTCAAGAACATTTAAAAGTTTAGAAAAGGCCGGGCGTGGTGGAGCCACGCCTTTAATCCCAGTACTCCGGAGGCAGAGGCAGGTGATCTCTGTGAGTTCAAGGCCAGCCTGGTCACAAAGACCAAAAAAAAAAAAAAAAAAAAAAAACTTGAGAAGAATTGGGAAGCTACACTAGACTAGAGAAAAAAACCAGAAACAGCAGCTACAGTAACGATTTGGAAGCTGGCAAGCACATAAGCTAACAATAACCAACTCTGAGATGTGAGGAAGCTGCAGCCTAGCATGACTGGGAAGCCCTGGAAGTGGGGGCTTCGTGCCCAATGCCCCAAGGAGCCCTGGGAATTAGGAGCATCATGTACTGACCAAGCAGGGGGACCCTGTTCCAAAACCAGGTGGGTGTTCATGAAGCCATCAGATGCTAGAATCACCTCCATTAGTCCTAGATGCCAGATGAAGATCCACACTCTACAACTTGTTTGCCCTCCTTTATCAAAGCAGGTATGGACAAGGAGATGCTAGGTGTAGCTGAGGGGAGGGGTACCATTCAATAAACAGAGAAAGAGGAAGTCTCCATACCAATCGGTCACTTTCCTCATTTTCCCATCTGACCTCCACTGCCAACAGAGTTCCCTCAGATTTCTCTCCACCTGGGCAGGTTCCCCAGGCAGGAAAGACCTGCTGATGAGCACTCTCCACTGACACAGCCAACTAGCCAGTCCCACAGTGGACGTCCTCCATGTAAGGTCCAGTCACCTGAGGAACTTTGACAATCAACCCTACCTGGTCTTGGCAAAATGCTATGTCATGTAGTTACTGTGCAAAATGGAAAGTTCACCATGCACCAGCATTGTCTGGATTTGGAGACACTGCTCTGGGTCTCCCTAATAAGAAGGAAATAAATGTTCCTCAGAATAAGTCCCAGCCAGGCAGACCTTCCAATTGGTGTTTCAGGGATGGGTCAAGGATCATCAAACACTTTAGGAAAGCCTTTACCATGGAAGAGATTAAGAAACAAAAACAAACAAAGCTAAGAGGAAATCAGAGGAAACAGAAACAATACAAGGAGGAGAGAAATACTTCAAAGAGGCTGTAGGGGACCTGCAGAGTTGAGCAGCTTTTCATCCCTGAAACAATAACAGGAGGTTATAAGAAATTTCAGAATGTTAAAGAGCTCTGCGGACCTGGAGATTTGATGACATAAAATGGAATGTATGGGTTGGGGAATAAAATGAGGACATTTCCCAGGAAGTGAAACTTTTTTTTTTTTTTTTTTTTGGTCTTTTTGAGACAGGGTCTCCCTGTAGCCCCAGCTGGCCTGGAACTCACTATGTAGACCAGGCTGGCCTTGAACTCACAGAGATCTGCCTGCCTCTGCCTCCCAAGTGCTGGGATTAAAGAGGAAGTGGAACTTTTTAAAAAAACATATAATAGAAAAGGTAAGAGTTTAATGATTTAGTCTCTGAAAGTCTCCTTCAAATTAATGATGTTCCAGAAGAGAGGAAGGGAACTTTTGTTTTTAAAAACCTCTAGAAAACAGGAAAAGGCAGTTTTTGGATTGAGATAGCTCATTGGCAGACAAATCAGATACATGGACAAAGACTCTCATCCAAGGTGTGTTACAATAAATCCTTGTTAAAGAGAGAAAGTCTATTACAAGAGACAGGAGAAAATCCTGGGGGGAAGGGTGTAAATAGATGCAAAGCACAGGGAACTAGATATATGAGCAGCAACACAGATCCTGAGCAATGCTTCCCCAAATCAAAGGGAAAGAAATTTCCATGGTGAAGTTCATACCAGGTTCAATCTGCTAGACAATCCTGGAGGCTCTCAAAACACTGACTTCCCATGCCCAGTTTCTCAGGAACTTATGGAAGAGAACATAAGAGGAAGACTTGGGGGTTCAGACAAGGGAGGCCACATTACCAAGAGGCAATGAATGAATCCCTAGTACAGTTGAAAAGTGGTTGTCCCTAGGGCACAGGAACTGGGGCTAGTGAGGGGTGAAGGTATGACTGCTGTCCCTGTTGTAAATCTTATAGAAATAAGAGTCTTAAAGTCCCCCACCACCTTCACCGTGAGTGTGTGTGCACGTTTGTGTAATTTTGATAAAGAGGGAAAGGTCAGCTTTCAAGTTGGATGCCAGAATGAGAATTAGAAGCCACACAGGACTCAGGAAGAGTCCCAAGTATCACCCTGGAGCACACACTCTTACAGGCACATGTGCTGGGGCTAAACTCTGGGGATACGTTGATAAAGCCAGGGCTGAGCAATATGTCCCAGGAGATGGGAAAGAGCTGGGTCCCTTCAAGAAAATGACTCTTGTCCAGGTATCAGCAGCAACAGGAGCTCAGGGGAATCTTGACTGTCAGATGCAATGCTGGGTTATTTATGGAGTGGAAAAGGCAATGTTTGGTGTATCTGCTACTCCTGTGTCAGCTTCCTCTCACTACAGATGAGGGGGAGGCTGCCTATGTGGGTCTCCCCAGCAGTTACAGTTATGCCTAACAGTACAGACTGAGAGATCTTGGAGAAAACCTTAGATACTGTGTCCGTATTGGTTTCCCCAGTCACTTTCCTTCCTGTGTCTTATTTTGGCTTCTGGCTGTGGCCCATTGAGAACTCTTTTCTGAAGAACATGACAGGGGCTTCCTTCTCCAAAGTTTCTAGCTGCCACCCCAGAGTTCTCATAGCTGTCCCTAAAGCCAGTGGGTGCAACTCAAGATCTGAGAGCCTTACATCCTAACTTATTTTTAAATTCACCTACAGTGTGAATTTAGGGTTGTAAAGCAGTATACCTTATGGAATTAAAGATATTGCTGTATAACTTACATAGTTTACAGTTGTCATTGATCATATTCAGCTTGACCAATTTTTGCGGAAAAAATAAAGTTGTTTATACTCTTAGAAATTTTTCTCCCAAGATGACAGCTTAATATTCCTCCCTCTTTTCTTCCATGTCACTTGACATCATTTGACTCAATACTTGTAACTGTCCAGTAAAAGGGGGACAACACAATACAAAATGTCATCTTCAGTCAGAGATGGCTCACAATTCCGAATCCAGCACTGGAGCCTAAGGTAGGAGGACTACAAGTTCAGGGAGCTTGAGCTGTGTAAGTACGTTCCAGGCCAGTCTGGGCTAGATATAAAGTGAGAACCTATCTCAAAAACAGCAATAAAAAGCCATTCTTTTGCCAAGCATCCTTTATTTTAAAAAATCTTTTGATTTCTGAGCAGTCCAATCAAAACATTTTGAGAATCAGTGAAGAAGCTGTTGTCTAAGCTGACAGTTTGGGACAAAGATGTGTCTCCAGAGATGACAACTTTGCATGGAATCTCCACACAGTTTCTTCTGGAACACAGCTTTGCTCTACAAAGCAAACCAAACCCGACCAACGCTAACCAAAGTCAAGTAAGTTTAACCAAAGTTTACCAAAGTGAGAAGCAGGGTCCAAGAACAGTAGGTCTGACACCTGAACTCCGGACCCTCCCCCCTTGCAAGGCAACACACACACACACCCCCTCTGTGCCTCCTTCTCTCCAGTTATTGACCAAACAGTTCCAGGCTCTCCTCCCAAGGAACACAAACCTTCCCTAAGTACGCAAATCCCCAAGTTAAAACCACATCTCGGGACAGGTGACCGTACATTCTCAGAACCTGTGGCTAAATTCCCACATTGGTGCATCCAGCCTGTCTGAACCCCAGCCTGGATCAATCAGATCGCAAGGCGTGGACTTCTCTCCGTTAGTTTCCTACCTCCACTTTCGAAGTCACCTCTAGAAGCTTCTTTTCTTTGCTCAGCTTCCCCTGGAGCCTTGATGGCAGGAGTAGCCGGCCTCCCAGTAATACGCTGGGGTTGAGCTGAGCAGCCCCGGGGGATCGGTCATTAGCAGGAGCACCTGCTGGCACCTCGGGACCCGGCCCTCCCGAGGTCCCTGCGCCGTCCCGCGGGTCCCGAGCAGCGGCTCCTGCCGGACTTCCCGCGCTCCTCTCGGCGGGCTACGGATGTGCGGGAGGACCCCTCCCTGCTCCGGCGGCGGGGCTTAGGAATAGTCTGTAATGCAATCCTACGCGGCTCCTCACTCCCGGGCTCACTTGTCAAAACTCCACGGCATTCCAGATTCCCTTCCAGTCACTCCTTGTCTGCAGGGAAAAGGAAACCGCCCCGGGGAGGGTTGCAGGGAGTTTGGGGTTTCTCTTTCAGATACTTTTGTTTACATCTAGTGCGCGGGAGCTTCCTGCGGTGAACTGGGCTCAGGCTTGAGGGAGAAAACGCCCACCCCCTGGCACTGATACCCCCCACCCCGACCGAAGTTCTCCCACACTCTAAGAGGCTCCACCTCCGAATATCATTTCATAACCACTCCGTTTCACAATCAGCAAAAGCCTGGCTTCTTATGGGGGGGGGGGCAACTAAAATCACAACTATCCTACCAGGCAGGATGTCAGGGAACTTTGCAGAAACCTTCAAATCAGATTCCTTCTGCTGGAATAACCAAACTCACCACCCTGAATTACAATCGCCAGTGACTACACGACTCAAGCATTTCCTTTATACCTTCTCCGGCTCGCCTGCCCCTCCCACCTTCTCTGAGGGCTTCAGTCAACAAGTCATCCCCGGGAGGCCCAATGGGCTGGGGCAGGGCAGCCATCTCTCCAGCTGCAAACTGATGAGGAAGCCGGACCCACGAGGCCCCACTGTCACACCCACCGAGGGCTTCCTGCCTTAAATTAATGAGTCCAAGTTAAGACCTAGGAAAAGTGTTTGCTTTTCTGTAAGCAGGACAGGAGGCTGGGGGAGTCCTCGCCACTTCCATCACCTCATTGCTTTTCTGTACTTCAACTGCATTTTCTGTTTCCATTCTTAACACTTGTTGAAAAGTAATAGCTTTGCTGTGCCAAACCTCAAACCATTAAGGAACTTCTGCTCAAAACATTTTCACCTGGCTTCTGCAGGATTCCAAGTTGGACATCTCAGGTGGAGCTGAGCTAGGGGTCTAGAGAGCTCCTGAGGTTAAAGGGAAGGAATGTCAGCACAAACAAACTGACTACAGCACTGTGCCCGGCTCATGGGACTTGCACAGACAGGCACAGGCCCTCCCCGCTTCTTGGGGCTTCTATCAGAATCTTGCAGTTCCACCCCGCCCTGTCCTCAAGCTATCATTCTCTGCTTGGACATCCGGCAGTCCCCGAAAGTAAATGAGCTTTGCAACGGACAAATCTTTTGGAATTCGAAGCAATTAATTATACCGGAGGAAGCCAAAGGCGGCTGCAATTCCCTGTACCATTACTACCATGGAGTGGGTAATTAGAGCCTAGGAGGGGCCAACCCATGTCAAGCCAGGGCTGGAGATCTGCCCACTCTCAGAAGCTGCCCAGCAGCACACGGTACATAATTACCACGATTACCAGTCCTGGAATTATCCCCAGTAGTTTCATTCAGGCCAGCACAAGAGCAAACCGGAAACAGGCAGGAATGCCAGGTGCTGGCATTCCTCTTTTGGAGGGCTTAGGAAACAAACCCCCAGATAAAGTTTATCTCAAGATGTGGCTCCTGCAGCCACCACCACCTGGTGGCCTTCAGGGGAACACTGCAGTGTGCCCAGAAGTCAAGCTTTGGAAGCCAGTCCTCAAAGACTTCAATTCCCAGGTCAAGGCAAGTTCGGTTGGTGATTTTAGAAAAGGCTAGTGCACCACCACTCCCAATAGGAAGCGGCTTCCAGACAGTAAAACAGAATTTTTAAGCCTTTTTTCACTGTGACTTTTTAAAAAATATATTTTATTTATTATTTTATGTGTATGAGTGTTATGCCTACATGTAGGTAAGTGCACCTGTGTCGTGCAATGTCCGCGGAGGACAGAAGAGGCTATTGGATCCCCTGGAACTGGAATCACCAACAGTTGTTAGCTGCCATGTGGGTGCTGGGATTTGAATCTGGGTCTTCTGCAAGAACAACCAGTCTCAACCACTGAGCCATCTCTCCAGCCCGTCCACTGTGACTTCTTTTAGCCTGAGAAACTGATACATGACCCTGGATATGTAGGTATATAAAACAAACATACAAGTCTAATATTTAAGAAGTCACAAATTTATTTTAAAACACTTCTTTGGTATACATATATTTTATCATGTATTAAAGATGAAAACAAATTTGTATGCTAATGAGATGGATATCCTTGTTTTTTACATAAAGAATTAAATTTTGGCTGAATATTTGATATTACAGGACACCGCATCTTCAAAATTTTTTAGGGTTATTTATTTTAAAATTGTCAGTGTTGAGAACACCACTTCATATAAATATGTAGAACAAAATGGCAGAAATATTAGGGCCATTTCAGTAATTGTTGGAAATTCTGTCCTAATTTCAAGCCATGGTCCAGGTAGTGATTTTTTTTTTTTTTTTAATAAAACTCAAGTTAGCAACTCAAACAGCAAGTTTTAAAATAAAACAGCTGGAGAGCTGGCTCGGCAGTTAACAGCACTGGCTGCTCTTGCAGAGGATCAGGGTTTAGTTGCTAGCACCACCATGGCAGCTAACAACCATTTGTAACTCCAGTTTCAGGGGATCCAATGTCCTCTACTGACCTCCACGGGCATTGCATGACAAAGATGCACTTACATACATGCCAGCAAAACACGCATAGATATAAAAATAAAATTTTAAATCAAACCTTCTAACGATACAGTCCAAAGATACACCAATTTGATGTTATATGCTAAGAAATGGTCTGTTTTCCATAGTTGAGCTATTATGTTTCTGGAAGAGTATAAAGCTTTGCATAGTCAAAGCACTGCAATTCATAACATACCATAATCTGTGCTCGGAGCAGGTGTTTCAGGCAGTGTTGGTTGCTCTGTGGTGACAACACATACAATACAGAGTGCCCATGCTGTATGTTCAAAAGCAAAAATGCAGGGCTGAGGAGATAGCTCAGTTGGTAGAATACTCACAGTGCAAGCATGGGAACCTGAGTTTGATTCCCAGCACCCATGTGAAAAAACAGATACATGGGGCATGAATATGGCTGGGGAGACAGAGACAAGAGGATCCTTGGGGTTTGCTGGCCAGCTAGTCTAGTCTAATTTGCAAGCCCAGGTCCTAGTGAGGGACTGTGGTGGATGGCTGTCAACTTGACACACCTGGTTAGAGGGAACCTCAATTGAGGAATTTCCTCCATTGGATTACCCTGTGGCCATGTCTATGAGGGCATTTTCTTGATTGTTGAGTAATGTGGGAGGACTTATCCCACTATGGATGGTGCCACCCTTGGGCAGGTGGGCCTGTGCTGTATAAAACAGGCTGAGCCTGGGCCAGAGGAGCAAGCTAGTAAGAATCACTCCTCCGTGGTCTGTGCTCTAGCTTCTTTCTTTAAGGTTCTACACTTGGCTTCCCTTGATGAACTGAGCTGTAAGTCAAATAAACCCTTTCTTCCCCAAATTGGGTTTTTGTTTTTAAGACAGGATCTCCTGTAACCCAGCTGGCCTGGAACCCCCTACGTAGACCAGGCTGTCCTTGAACTCACAGAGATCTGCATGCCTCTGCCTCCAAAGTGCTGGGATTAAATGTGTGTGCCACCATGCCCGGCCCCAAGTTGTTTTTGATCAGTGTTTTTATCACAGCAACAGAAAGTAATTATAAGACAAACCCCAAAATCAAAGTGGACAGCTCCAGAAGAATAAAACTTAAGGTAGTCCTATGGACTCCACATACACATGCACCCTCTCACACAAATGTGTACACACACGAACCAAGGACGTGGTGAAATTGCATAAAATACAGGTAAGCACTGCAAGCCTTCCTCAGCGTCATCACAGATTTGATTTTGAACCAAAATCATTACAGATAAATTTTTGGTCACTGCACATTTAAGAAATCTTTTATTACTGTCAAATTTTTTCACTACCCCTACAATCCACTAGGCTCAGGGTCATGACCCACAATTTAAGAAGCTGGGGTATCCTGGATTATCAGCACCTCCTCTTCCTTTTCCAACCTTTCTGCTATGGGGTGGCCATACAATCCTTTCATGTGGCATCTCAGTATCTGAACAATTGGATGGGGCGAAGTCCAACCTGAATACTTTTCCAGTTTTCAACAGTGCTTCTTCCTTCTTGAGTGCCTTTTCAGTTGAGTTTCACGTGCTGGCCTCTAGCTTTCTCTACACTTTCAGTCTGGTGCAGGATTTATGATGTGTAGATGAGTAAAAGTAACTGTGGTTTTAAGAATGATACAAATAAATATTCTTCTTTCCTACCCCATCCTTGTTGCTTAGGATCAGTTTAGGGTGCGTATGTTCTGGGAGTTGGAAATTTGTCCACATCTGCAGAGTGTCTTAATTTCAGGAAAATGCTGGAAAGCATATGCCATTCTCATCAGCTGGTCAGAAAAATAGGAACTGGCCTGGCTTTTCCCTCCCCAGGGTCCACTGCTGGCTGGAAAAGAGATCAATGGTTCAGTAAACAGAAGGGGGTTTCAAATGTGCACTATGATTTTATCTTGGGTCTGGTTTAAATAATACTTGAAATTGCTTTGTGGACACCCAGAGACTACAAATAACATGAATCTGAGTGGGAACTGCTGATATGTTAAGAAAATCGAAAAGTAGTTTCAACACATTAAGGAAATGGTTCGTTAAAGACAGTTTAAGAGTTCAGCATGATGGCTGATTACAAAGTAGTAACTGCAGGGGTGATAATCAGCGGGACAGGCACAAATAGGGCTTAATGTCTAGATTCAAGAAAAACTGAACAGATCAAAGCAGGTCATGCATTGAGTAAGAATCTGCCTGGTGTGTAGATAAGAAACAGGCAATGCACCACTAGGGTGTTCACGCTGGTGGGAATTTGCCATGAAAGCAAAGCACACTGTAGCTCCCTAGTTCGTGATAATGAATTTGGTAGCAGACACACTTTTCCAAGGGAGTTGTTCATCCAAGGTCCTTTATTTTAAGGAAGATGTAGACATGCTGAACAAGTTCCAAAGGAAAACCTAAATGACTAAGGAGATAGAAAAATAGAACCTATGAGGCAAGGTTAAAGGACTTGGAGTTGTTTAGTCTGAGTGAAAAAGGGCTCCAGGCAAACTTAACAGTCTTCTCCTATAAAGAGGATGCCGGCCAGCTGTTCTTCATCTCTACAGAAGACAGAAGAGGTAGGAGACTAAATACAGCACTAAAATGTGGGTTAGGTATAAAGAAGGCAAGCTTATCCTAAGGCATACTGACAACATTAGAACAGCTTCTAATTACCTCATTGAGCAGTCTTCACTTGTCAGCTGCCATCCTAAGTGAGTTCTATATGTTTAGGCAGAAGCTATGCTGAAGAACTGCCTTCTAGAACCGCAGTGTTCCCCAGTTACTCCATCAAATGAGAGCAAAAGTGCGGGGCCTCCATGGCTCTTAACACGTGACATCTTTGCATTTGGATGGGTATCTCTAAGAATATAGCCAACCTTGGATGTTGAACAGATTCGAAATATATTTTGTGAATTCATTCTGTGCACTGTTTAAATAAACAGGAAGCACTGCTTTCTGTATGGACTCACACCTACTAATTGATGATAATAATAGCTATGAATTATTGAACTCTTATTATTATGCTGAGTGCTGTGCCCAATATATTTTATGCAGACTATCTAACTTGGGTTTTGCAGTAGCCCTGTGAAGTATAAGTAATTATCTGTTTTATTGTCACATAAAGAAACTGAATCACAAAGAGGTTAAGTAACATAGTAAATGCTGGAGTCCCGATTCAAACCCATTTAGTCTGACTCAGGAGGGTGTACTAATCACTACACCATCGCCTCCTATCATTAAGTACTACTAGTTACTGAAGTGGGAAGAGATACTAAAAACAAAACAAACTGGCTCAGGGTGAGTACAAACCAGGCCTGGGAAACAAAATGTTTTGTTTTTGTTTTGTTTTTTTTTCTTTTTTTTAGTACAAGAAGAATGGAGTCCATTCTATGATGAAAAGGGTGCCTATCTCTCACGAAGCTGAAGAATTCAAACAAGATTCACATCCATTTTATTAGCAACAACTTCAGTCATTCAGTCAGAAGCTAACCTTACATATTAGATGAAGGATACAAATGTATTATGCTACGATACCAACTAAGCTGAATGGAGATTTCCAACATGCTGGTGGGCAAGGATGTTGCTCGGTCATTTCCTGGGCCTCTCTTCAGATGTCCTATAAGAGTTTTCAAATCTAATGGTTTCTTTTGAGTTAGCATTGATGAGAACACACAGAGTTGGGTCACGTATTTCCCAGTGCCACTACTTTTAGATTAAGACAAGATTCTTTAATGAGGTCTATTGAGTGCTCTTGTTTATCAACAATAGATGATTCACATGAGTGAAACAGACATCAAAATGATTTTTAGAAAAGCAGATGAACCACACACAAACAAAAAATTAAAAACTTTGATCTAAATCACTCCTAAGGACAGATATTTCCCATTAGGACAATTTATCCCAAGTCTATAAACAGAGGCATTATTATACAAGTGCTTGTTAACAGATCTAAACCTTATGTAGCTATAAAAAGCCCAAGAGAAGAAACAAGCGGAAATTCCCAGGAGAAGATCCCCAAGGTCCCTAGCCCTATCTAGGCCATGAGATCTCTATAGATACAAAGCCAGTGGTGACGCTGAACAAGGTACAAAGAGAAAACTTAGGCTTCTGACACAATCCACATCAACTAAACAATGACACTCCTCTTAAATCAGCTGACACATGGGCAAAGTGATGACTTGCTGGTATTCCAGATGCACTTAGTAGAAACACAATGCCCAGAACGAACAAGGTCTTTAGTCAGTGTGGACTCTATGGAGAGATGCATGAGTGGGTGTCTAAGAGAGTCTCAGGAGATGCTCACACTGCATCATTCCCCCTTCAAATCCTTGTTGGGCAGATAGCATCAACTCCATCCTCAAAAGCCCTCACAGAAGTACTGAACCATTTGTACCGGTACTCTGGAAACAATATTAGAACCAGAAACTGGTTTCTGGCCCAAAGATACCAACTTGTGATATTGCCTTGAATATGCCTGTTGGACTTTATTTTTTCAGGCTTTGATTCAAAAGCTATTGTTTACAACAAAGATTCTAAACTCTACATGAAGTCTAACAGAACAAATACTAACAACCTAGCATGTATTGTCTACTTTCTAGATACCAAGTCCTTTCCTAGGCGGATTCTGCCTGGGGACCAACTGTTTAACACATTTTAACGCAAACTCCTTATTTGTTCTAGGCAGATTTTTATAATCTAGTGATGCAAGTTTTGTTTTACTATAACAAAATACTACTTAAGTGAAAAAGAGGTTTATGCTGGCTCATGGTTTTAGCAGTTTTGGTTCAAGATTAGATGCACTCATTGCTCTTAGGCTTTCGGTAGGGACAGTGCTGGGGAGTGTATGTTGGGGCAAAATGAGTACCTTCTGACCAGGACACAAGAAAGAAGGGACTGTGGTCTCAATCCTTTTTAGGGGCATGTACCAATGACCTAAGAGCCCTTCTACATACCACCAAAAAAAAAAAAAAAAGATTCATACAACCTCCTGATAGCACCATCCTGCCTGGGGACCAACTGTTTGACACATGGACCTGTGTGGTCTCATTCAACATTCCAATTCAAGCAGAGTATCAATGATTAAGATTTTTTTTTTCAGACAATAAAACTGGGCTACAAGATCAGCTGCATGACTTGTGTCCACACACTATTAAGTTGGGGATATGGAACTCATAGTCCACGTGGAAATCATGCTTGTTCTTAACAAATCCCCAGTGATTTGTGTCCAAATCCCACCAGGTATCTGGTCCACAGTTAGGCAGACCCACTGCTTTTGAACCTTTGGTGCTAAACTCACTACCCCAGTCAACCTGTTTGTGGGTACACAAACATACAAAGAGCATTCTGATCTCCACAGCAAGTGTTCACTAGCCTCCCTAGCTCTGCTTCCCCTCTTACTTCTGAGCACTTCTACCAATAAATTCATGGTAACTTACTTGACTCACACCACATCACTCCAACCAGCTCTGTGGGTTATATGTCAGTTTAGAGATACTATAGAATGAGAAAGCCCAAAACCCACAATTATTACCCTCAGGATTTTGGGTGAGTCATTTATACTTTCGTACTCTCATATTCAAGAGCCTCCCTTTAGGCTTTTCAAAGAAGGGAGATTAAGTATGAAGCATTATGGAGCGTCTGGGATGGCAGGCATCTAACAGTATAAGCTAGGGATTCTCTATCAGGAGCTATTTTGAACCTCTTTTGTGCCCTGTAAAGGCCATATACACTGTCTGGAGATATTTCTGTAGCTATAACCACAGGCAGGGGTGGTTACTTCCTGGCATCTAGTGGGTAGGGGCCTGGGAAGCAGCTAGACGTCTTCCAAAGCACAGGCCAGCCCCTTTCAACAAAGGACTTTTCTGTACACAATGTGAAGAGTACTCAATTTGGGATAGTGTGTAGTGAGCCTCTTAAAATCCACTAAAATCAGCTGGGCATGGTGGCATACTCCTTTAATCCCAGCACTCAGGAGGCAGAGGCAGGTAGATCTCTGTCAGTTCAAGGCCAGCCCAGTTTACATAGTGAGTCCTAGGCCAGCTGGGGCTACAGGGAGACCCTTTCTCAAAAAAACCCCCCCCCCCCCCCCGAGAAAAGATCCACTAAAATCTAAGCTCTCGGCATCTCCTTTTGCTCCTCTCTTACAATACAAAGCTTCTAGTAGGAGCTCAGCCAGTCCTTGCTGTGGAAGCCTGCGCATAAACAGTTTAGTTAGCAATACACAAGTTGAGGGTGTGGCCCTGCATGGGTTCTGTGGAGTCAATTAACCTATAAGCAGAGCCTTCAAATACACAGGCCCAGTGAAAGCAATTCTGAGAAGCCAGTCTGGTAGCAGATCCTGAAGCCAATAAAAGGAAGTCAAAGTTGACCTTAGGGGAACTGCAGCACTGGGACAAAAGGCACTGCTCAGAGGCTTCCATAGTGAAGAGCTATTGTGATGTGGTCAATCCCTCAGCTCATTCTCAGCCTATACCAGTGGATTAACACCAGAGCCAGAAGGTCGTGGAAGGATTTGTTCACTCTCACCCCTCATCCACTGACCCCTCCTGCAAGTTGGGGCCTCAGTGAGCCTCAATCCAATGAATGCTTGAAAGACTGCTGATAAAAAAACGGAGTCAAAAGAAACGGACATGCAGCTTGTCTGTCCCTCGTCGACTTCATCTGGTCCAATCAAATAAAAACCTGCATTCCCAGATATAATATAAACCACAGTAACAACAGGGGAGAGAGGGAAAGATGGAGATTTTCCATTTTCCCATTCTCCAGGCTGGATGGCATCTATTTCAGCCTCTTTCTGTCAGAAAACCTGGGTGGTTTCTGTGCAGCTGTATTTGAGAATGTATGAAGCTTACCTGTAGTCTCTAGTCATCTTCAAGCACTTGAAGGAGATGAGGAATTGCATGCCCATGGCTGTGCAAAGCAGGAGTTCTCTCTTACTTTGTACTTCTGAACACATACAGGCTGCAGCTGTCCTTCCAGCTCTAGGGTCTTCCATTTGAGCCTTTGGTACTCACCTCTCACAACTCAGTACAGACAGCACCTTCTCCAGGAAAACCACCCCTTGAATCTTTTCAGGGCCCTCCTTGGTGCTCCAATAGCAGCCTGCTGCACAATCACCTACCTGCTCACTCTTACAGACTAAGCTCTTTCAAGGAAGGCCAGTTACACTCGTTTACTGTTTGATTCCAAGGACCCAGTTCTGTGCCTAGTACATAATGCTGTCCAACGAACATTTCTTGAATAAATGAGTATAAACCAGGAAACTTCTAAATGTATTCATTCCTGAAATTTTTGTTGAGTGCCTATTATGAACCAAGCCTAGGGATAGGTCCTGGAAAAACAATCACTACTTCCCTAGTATTGACAACAACAATGTAATGAGGTGGTTCAATGGAAAAAGGTACTTGTCATTAAATCTGATGGACTGAGTTCCTTCCCTGGGACCCACATGGTGAAAAGAGAGAACTGACTCCCACAAGTTGTTCTCTGACCCCCACACAATTCTGTGGTATGGTGTTTCCCCACCCCTTCACACAAAAATTATTTTAAAGAACCAAGGCTAATGTTTATTGGACATTTACTATAGAGTAGGTATCATGCTGAACTCCCCTCCCTCCCCTCCCTCCCCCCCTTCCTTCCGGGTCTCATATATCCCAGGGTGACCTCAGACTTGTTATATAGCCCAGGAGAGTCATGAATTCTGATCCTCCTGCCTCTACCTCCCAAGTGCTTGGATTATAGGCATGTACTGTCATGACTGGTTTACACAGTGCTAGGAATTGAACCAAGGGCTTTGCCCATGCTAGGCAAACACTCTACCAACTGAGCTATATACATCCCAGCCTGTGTTCTTTTAATCATTCCCAAACCCACATGGCAGATACTACCATGAGTCTTATAATACAGATGAAGATACCAAACTACTCACATGGACTTTAATGTAAATGAATCTCTGAAATTTAAGTTCCTAGTGTCTATTTACATGTGCTTAAGGCATACCAATTAAGAAAAGGTTACCTGTGCATTCTCTCCTGAGTGTTGCTGATGGCCTAGAATGTTCTTACATTCTTCTTCATCTCATCTGGACTTATACATCTTGGTGTAGACTCTGATTTCAGGCAATGGCAAAGACATTCTATGCCCTAGAAGGTGTGAGCTAACACTTGAAGGGCATTTACCAGAACTTCATGCAGCTGCAGCGCGCACTTAAAATAATCATTGTCTAAACCTGTAGAAGGTTCTATGGTTACCAAAACAGAAGTTAGAAATCTTTCCTTCCCCTGTGGAATCTGAAGCTGTCAGTACTTGATTAGAAAGTTTGTAAACACCTCTATCGTTGCCACCTGGACTGTAAATCAGAGTGAGTCAGCTCTCTAGCATCTGAGTGTCAGCTTCAGCTATAGAGATGAACCAGGGTCCCCCAGCAACAGGTGATTCTGTCACTGGATGACTAAGTCCTATAATTCTTCCCATAGAACGCTGTTGAGTATGTTGAGGGAAGCTGTTGGGAAGGGGTTCACTGGAGACAACCCCTAACTTACAAAAAAGCAGGTTAGTTCGGCAGCTGCTTGCTAATACCCACACCACATGGTCGGTGCCAAGTACTTGCTTTCCTGCTAACCTACCAGCTGGTATCAAGGGCACAGGTTAGGAGATACACAGTTCTCATTCCTGAGAGTTTAAAGCTATCGATGTTGAACAAAAGAACATGACAACTGTGAGCAGCCACTAGGCTCAGGCAGGGCTGCAACAGCCCCTACCCTGCCTTGATCTCTTGGAAAATACCCATCTATCTTTCAACACTCAGCTCAAAGATGCCCCCCTACTGCAAAGGTTTGCTTGATGACTGGCCTTCCTCCGGGACCTCTGAGAGTTGCTTAAATGTCTGTCTGCATGTTGCTAAGATCCTTCTGAAAGATGCCAATCACTTGAGAGAACACAGACAAGTCTCTTCCAGTACCCTGGAAGAGCCCAGGTTAGCACAGGAATTCATTTCAGAATGCCTTTTTTTAAAAAAATATTTTATTTATTATTTTTTATGTGTATGAACGTATTACCTGCATGCATGTGAGTGCACCTGTGTCGTGCAATGCGCAGAGGTCAGAAGAGGGCGTCAGATTCCCCTGGAGCTAGAGTTAAGGACGGTTCATAGCCGCCATGTGGGTGCTGGGAATCAAACCTGGGTCCTCTGCAGGAGCAGTCAGTGCTCTTAACTGCTGAGCCATCTCTCCAGCCCCATCAGAATATGTCTTAATGAGCAAAGTGCCATGCTAGGTGCTGAGGAGATGCTGATGACCCACAAGAGTTTGGACCCTGAGGTGAGACAAATGAACAGGTAGCTACAATGATTATGGGATAACAGTAAGTCCAGGGAGTTAGCAGAAGCCCATAACAGACACCTAATTAAATTTGAAAGGTTAGGGAAGGCTTCCAGAAGACATGATTAGTAAGCTGAGCCCTGAGGGAAAGATTCCAGGAAGTAGAAACGATAAGTGCCAGAGGGCCATGATGGAGACAGGGAATACCATGTTCTACGGACTGAAAAAGTTCATCCTGGCTGCAATTTTTGTTGGCCTAGAGCTTATGTGTCGAGAGTAGGAAACTGATCAAAGGCTGAGAAGTAGAGCTAGTGAGCAGTGGTCGGGGTAAAACCCTTTCATCCTTGGAGGACTTTTATCAGAGGAGTGGCACACACTGATTCTCATCTTAGACAGATTACAGTGGCCTCAAGGAGGAGAATATCCCAAGAGGCCAAGTGGGCAGAGGCAGAGAGAGGGGTGAGGAAGCTGTCATAGGGATCCAGGCAAGGAAATGCCCAGCCAAGCTCCTACTTGTCACGAATAAAACTCTAGCACTGCTCTGTCAGCAGGTGCTGTCCTAATGGGTTGTCAATCTCTTAAGGACAGAATTTTGAATTTATAATAGTCCCCACCCCTTGTCCTCAAAGGATGTTTCAAGACCTTAGCAGGTGTCTGAAGGCACAGATAGTACCAAGCCTTTTAGATATTATTTTTCCCTACATAAATACACACACACACACACACACACACACACACACACACAACTTTAATGCTTTCTCAGTCTTAACGAAGCACTCACAAACTGTGGGCATAACTTCTGCAGTTTGAGGTTCGAAAAGCAAAATTGGCATCATTTTCTTTTTCCTTCACAAACTTGAAATCTTAGTAACCTCAGCAAACAATGTTTTCTTTAAATCAAGAACTTTCAACTTTTCAATTACAGGAAGTACTTTAAGGCTTCTCTTTGGCATCTGCATGAACAGCATCACATTCTTGTACTTTGTGGCCATTACTAAAGAAAACAATGAACTTGAACACATGTTCTTGATACCTCAATGGCTGATCTGATAACCAAGATGGCTACCAGGCAAGCAGTAGGACATACTGGGCAAAGAAGGGTTCACATACCTGGAGGGGTGTGGTGGGGCAGTGTGAAAGTTCATCCTGCTGTTCAGGATTGCAAACAAATATATGAGCTGTTTCTAGAATTTTCCATTCAGTATTTCAAAACATTGCTGACTCAGGGTAGCTGAAACCTTGGAAAGTGAGATCACATGAGGTTTTACTTTATTTTTTACTCTTGTCTTTGGTCACAAGTGATAAAGCACTCAGTAAAAGTTGCGTGTTGGGTAATAGAATTCCTTATGTACCTGTGACTTCTTTTTGTTACTTTGCTATCACCAGATCCCCACCCTCACCCAGCCTACCCTCCCATATTCTGTTATAAAAATCTCTCCTTGTACTTTTATACTTAGTTATTCCAGGGAAGAGGGTGAATCCCAATTCCTTCCATATCAGGCCTTGATTCTAGTATCACAATCCCAGAAATCCCCTATCCCGCCCTTTTTTATTCACTATGTCCCAAGCCATTCTTCTACTCCATCTTGTCAAAACCTCATCTGGGCTCCAGCTTCAAGAGTTCCCCCTCATCTCCCCTTGAAAGTTTTCCAGTGATGACTTCACTTCTGGAGAGAGGCTACCCTCTCCATCAGATGTCCTAAGTCCATTTCATTTATTATGTATACAACAAAACTGTCCCCTGTCTGCAAGAGCATTCATGATCTGTGACTAACCTGATAGAGTCCTTTTTTGTTTTGTTTGAGACAGGGTCTCACTGTCTCATTCCACACATATCCTTTTCAATTTGTTTTTTCTTCTTGAGACAGGATCTCACTGTGTAGCTCATACCGGCCTTGAAGTTGTGATCATCTACTTCAGACCCTGCAAATGACCTGATTTTTCTCTTCAGAGACATAACACCAGGGCAATATGGGTCCATGTCCTCCTGTCTACCTCCCCTGCTTGGGCAGCACACTCAAACTCTTCTCCCTTTCTCCTCTTGCTCTGTTTCAAAGAAACATGTTCCAGACCATAGAGGTGTTTAGCTTTGATCAACCCCTGAGAACTGGGCACTGGGCAGAAAACCCATTGCCAGCACTTGATAACAGCTGGGCCTGGCCCAGACGGCTCTGTAATAGTGAGCACTATGTTACTGAGGAGGGTCTGCTATAAACTCTTAAGTAGATTCAAAGCTGTAGAATATCCCAGAGGCTGTTCCCTTTCCCAACCAATGTGTCTAGCATGGCTGGTGCCCTCTCTACACAGGTTGACACTAACATTGCCAGATAGAGTGAGACTCAGTGACATTTGAAGTGTAGATTTTTAGTCCAAGTCCCAAATATCACATGGAACTATTTTTTATTTGCTGAATCTAACAATCTTACTTTATACCTGATTTGGTTTTTATAAAATCATGTCTACCCTCAAAAGGAAAATAGTTATACACAGAAAAAGAGTACTACCTTGTTAAAAACCTGCATCCATGAAAACACCCTTTGTGGTTTGTTTTTGATGAATGTCTCCTTACAAGGAGAGGGTTTTGACCATCTATTTATGGCTGAGTGGAAGTTTCCCACCTTTGCTTAACCTTTCTCAGTTTATCTTTCTCTTTCAATGATCATTCTTCTTGCATCATTAAGTCCAACCACTGTGACCCCCTTTTCTTCCCAAACAATTACCAACCAGTTCTGTGCTTCACCTTGACTTATTCTCTTACGATATAATAAATGTCTCCTCAGTACAAGCAAATGAATCACATTAAGGAAATACTCAACAGGTAGTATGGGGTCCCCAGTTCTCTCATGTTGACCTCAAGGATCAGATTCCCATTCCTAATGACTTCATGTTCTCCAATTCCAACAAACCCTTCTAGAAAAGCAACTTCAGGGCTGGAGAGATGCCTCAGTGGTTAAGAACACTGACTGTTCTTGCAGAAGACCTGGGTTCGAATCCCAGCACCCATATGGCAGAACAACTGTCTGTAACTCTAGTTCTAGGGGATCCAACAGCTTCTTCTGTCCTCCATGGGCATTGCATAACATGGGTGTACTTACCTACATGCAGGCAATACACGTGTACATATAAAAATCCCAGCTTCCTCTCCAAGCCTCGGAAGCCACCTCAATCTTCATCAGTCATGTTATTTACCAATGACAGCATACAGAGGGCCCACCTGACATCACCCAAGGGATATAGAGTTTGACCCACCTGTAGATGCATGTCTGGGGGAAATGTCTGGAGGCGGGGACACAGGATTAGAGGTGAGGGCTCTATAGGTAAGCCTCCCAGAAGGAGCTAGGAAAGAAAGCAAGATCCAACAGAGCCCTGGGTGGCAAACTGGGGAGGAAGGACACTGGTGAGGCTAGGGAAAAGTTGTTAATGAGGCATGGATGTGGAAACACCTTGAATTATCAGTCATGAAAACATCATTAAAAGCAGCCGTGGCAGTGAAAAGGTAAGTCATATCATTGATATTAGTAATACTTGGTGATTAGTACTAAATGTATTAGTAAGCATTCATTAAAGTATCATAATAAAAGGCTTCTATCATGTTATTAGCATTATCATCACTTTCATCTGGCTATCATTTCACCTACAAGAAGGGAATGGTACAAGTCATTCATTATACCTGCTCCACAAGTGATGAAAATACCATAATAAAGACGGAACTTCTAGGGCCAGTGAGATGGCTCAGGGGATAAAGGTGCTCACTGCACAAGCCTGGTGACCTGAGTTTGATCTCCCAGAGCCCACATAAAGGTGGGAGAGGAGAATGGATTCCACAAAGTTGTTCTTTGAACTATACACACACACACACACACACACACACACATACACACACACACACGCACGCACGCACACACACGCACGCACACACACACACGCACGCACGCACACACACGCACGCACACACACACACGCACGCACGCACACACACGCACGCACACACACACACGCACGCACGCACACACACGCACGCACACACACACACGCACGCACGCACACACACGCACGCACACACACACACGCACGCACGCACACACACGCACGCACACACACACACGCACGCACGCACACACACGCACGCACACACACACACGCACGCACGCACACACACGCACGCACACACACACACGCACGCACGCACACACACGCACACACACACACACATACACACACACACACGCACGCACGCACACACACGCACGCACACCATGGCATGTGTGCCCACATAAGTACACCAGACAGAGAGAGGCAGAGACAGAAACAGACAGAAAAATAATTATTTCAGTAGCCCAGGTTTCCTGATTTGGGGTCCAGGTTTCCTGACTTGGATCCAGGGTACCTCAACTGCCTGGCAGATAGTTGTTTGCTTTGTGGGGAATCAGTAGGAGGCTGGGCAGGAAGCTGCTTTTAGACTTGTCCCCATGCCCTGGAAGGGTGTTCTATTGATCGGGCACTGGGCTGTGTCGGGGAAAACAGCCTAGGAGAAGGAGGGAAGGAAGGCTTGGAGCTGGAAGCCTGGTTTGGATCTTTGCTCTCCTTTACTGGTCTGCATCCTCTCAACTATAACTGAGGATAATACAATTACTTCGCAGAGGTGTTATACACTATGATGTGCTGGTATGCATGTGGTGCTGGTACCTAACTGTAAATGTGTATAAGTGTCATTTGAACAATGACTATAATTGTAGGTTCAAATATATGCAAATCCTCACTGCAATAGGGATGAAATGAAGGAAAACTGGTAGTTTTCCAAAGCTACCCCAAGGCATATCAAGTTCTATGTTTTTTGAAAGTGACAAGAGAAAGTTACAAGTTAATAATGGCTCCCATTTGTTGGGTGTTTACTGTGTGTCTGACACTGTGATAAGCCTGCACATACACATCCTCCTTTAATCCACTTTGATCTTAGATAGTGTCTCTCTTTACTCTGTTTTATGTAGTGAAACTTTGGCTTAGTGGGATTAAGACATTGCCCAGTTCTTACACATTTCATCCATGGTAGGGTGGCAACTCATGAAGTCTATACTTCGAGGAGTATGGAAGCCACCAAACCCTTTTTGTAGATGTATGAATACTATGTATGGCTGTGTAAGTGTTCAATTCAGAAGAAAATCCACCGAATATTAACAGTGGTCATTAGTGGGTGGTGGGATGGCAAGTGAGATTTTTTTTTTAATGTCTTTCTGAATGGAAAATACATTGCTTTTATAGTTTAAAATGTTTTGCAAGTGCTAGGTATGGTGGATCACACCTGTAATTCTAGTACTTGGGAAGCTGAGACAGGAAGGTTACTATGAACTGAAGCCAGCCTGGACTACATAGCTAGCTCCTGGCCAGCATAGGCTACCATATGAGTCCCCGTCTCAAGTCACCTTAAAATAAACAAAACAACAAATCTATGAAATATTTTCCATCTTGACAGCAAATTTTAATAAGTAAAGTAAATGTGGCTTCAAAAATAAGAAACTGGGGGGCTGGAAAGAAGGCCCAGGAGTTAAGAGCACTGGCGCGCACACACATGAATGTGTAGGGTAGGAAGAGTGACATAAATAGCATAGTATCTTCAATGTTCACTATAATTAAGCTTTTAGGGTCACCATCTCCCAAGAAACCTTCAGAACCAAATGAACTTTTGGAGAATAAAAGTTATGCTCCCCTCTGCTCCACCAAGCTCAGGTTCGTGGCTCTGTCTTTTGGACTGTAGATCTGAGTTCTAACCCTTGAACGTGCTCATCAATATTAACCAAGAGACTTGTCAATTATGAGCTCCGTAATAATAGCAATGGGTTCTTAAAATCTGTCATCTTTGTTTACCACGTGTTTTTTGCACAGTTATTTATAACTCCTCTTCTCTGGCCATTGCTGGGGCTGAAATGTTGAAAGCTCACAGAGCAAACATCTGTCTTAACTGTTTGCTCCAACCTCTGTACTTCAAGGAGAACAGTGACGATAAATTAAGACTCCAACAGCCCTGTAAACAGAGCTAGTCTTCAAAGATGACCTCTGTGGGAGAGGAAAGGAATTGAAAGCAAATTGAAGGAACTCAAAAGTGTTGACTTTTTCCTGTTTTTCTGCAGCTGGTAACAATGCAGGAGAGGCATGGCAGAGCCCTGTCCCCAGAGCAGGGACCCACATCTCTTCCTGCGGAGAGCTCTTGAGGGTCCCCTCAGGTTAGGTGATTCGGGATGGCTGGGAATTCAAGTAAGCAAGTCCTCCAGTTATGTTCCTAGCATAGGGTCCTAGAGGAATGTCCCACAGCTGGGCTTCTCTGAGGCTGGGCTGGATGCCCTGACCACACTGGAAACAAAGGTGGCAGGGGGTCTTCTGGTCAGTTTATCGGAGGACTAAGTCCATGAAAACCCAATACTAAGAACCCCAGGTTTGTGAAGAACACAGACACAACTTATCTTCCTCCATTTAATTGATTTTCAAAGAGCAATGAGTCCAGACAAGTTGTAGAACATTCCCTTATATTTCTAGGACTGTTTAGTTCTTTCAATTTTGGTAGTTTTAAAAAATATATATTCTTTTTTTAATTACATTTATGTATTTATTATGTATGTGCATACACATGTGCATGTACATATGTACCACAACACACACATGTAGAGGTCAGAGGACAGCTTGTGGAAGTTGGTTCTTTCTGTCCACCAGCAGGCGTCCTTATCCACTGATAAGGTGGTTTTCAAAGTCAAAAGGACTCCAGTTCCAGATGTGTGAGGCTGGCTGTGCTGTTAGAGCAGCATGCTTATACAATCTCTCTGGGCAGCACTTCCATCTCCACAGGTTTCCTGGGGTTAAAAAAGACCTGAGGTCCATGGAGCTAGAAACATAGATTATAATGTTTAACATCAAATTAGAGGTCTGACAGGATTTTGTAAGATTTTATGTTTCCAAACTTTACAAGTGTCATACAAATCTCTATTTCTCTCATGAGTTGTTGTTGTTTGTTTTGGAGACAAGTTCTCATGTAGCCCAGGTTGGCTTTGAACTCACTATGTAGCTCAAGATGACCTTGACTTCCTGATCCTTTTGGGATTACAGATGTGTCCTACTCTGCTGTGTGTGTGTGTGTGTGTGTGTGTGTGTGTGTGCTCTCGCTCTCTCTTAGTTCTTCCCCTTACTTTCTCTAGTCTTTTTCTTTTGAGGTGGTTATTTTTCTTTTTTTAATTGGTTGGGGTTTGATCATAGGAGAGTCACTTGGAATATTAGTAAATGGATTTGTGACAGGGATTCTCACACCATTGTGGGAACTCAGTAAACAGTCAACATTAGGCTGTGACTTCCAAGGTCAGAGGGGCAGGAAACTGAGAAGGAAATAAAAGCAAAATGGAGGAGAGCCAGGAGTATCCAACAAGTATAAGGGCAAGCAGAAATCCCAGGGAAGGGCCAGGAGCCTTGCTCCTGTATCAGCTTCCATCCAGCTGATTTTACTGCCCTGCAGGTGCAGCTAGTGTCCTTCACTTAGCACTAAACACCTACCAGGCTTCAGAGTAGTAGAAGGAGCCAGGAGGCTGGAGAAGCCACGGGCCCAGCTGCTGCCCAGGGGACTCCAGTCCTGCCCTGTGACTGGGCACAGAAGATGGCTGCTACGTCCCTCACACAGTCCAGAGAGCACCAAAGTGCCTCTAAAGGCCGCACTAACCCAGGGCCTGTAGGAAAACAAGCTCTAGCTTGGTTAATTTAAGCCAGAGCAAACCCACCACAGCGTCCAGCTTCACACTTGGGCTCTTGGGGCACCTAGAAAAGCTGTGAGCACCTTAACCGTAACACAGAGTAACACTGTCAAGCCTTTGCTGTGAAAGAAAGGGCCAGGACGGTGAGTACTATATGCCTTTCAGGCCACACGTGGTTTCTGCCTCATGCTTTTCCTGACTTTTTAAAAATGTAAAAACCACACTCTGCTGGCAGCTGGGAGCTTGTTTTGCTCTGGCAAAAAGGCCCTGGCAGGGTCTGGAGGTCTGACTGCTTGCACGGTGGTGACTTCCATCCCCTGAGACCAAGAGGGTGCCCCTTCACCTGCTGGGCTGCAGCTTCTAATTAGGGAATGTGGGGGTGGGGTGTGGGGTGGGGTGCTAGTTCACTGTTAAGTGCACACACCCAGCACAGTGAGCCTGTGGGGAGAGCTCCAGGCACCCGTATTCTGTTTTGAAATTCCACACAAATTCTTACTGCACATAGGAATTAAGTCCAGCAGACTTTTCTTGCTCTTCCCAGAGTGGATTAATATATATGATTTGTTTTAATAATCCTCAGAAGACTAGGCGGCCTTGTGTAAACAAAATTTCTACGAGTGATGGTAAAAGCCTTGGCCCAAGCCTTCAATTTTCTCATCTCTCAGCACAATTTTGGTAGAAAGCATTATACCACCAGCACACTCTTTTTTGTAAGGATGTATTTTATTCTCCCAAAACATTCAGGTCAGTGGGGGCTGGAGAAATGGCTCAGCAGTTAAGAGCACTGGCTGTGTTGTAGAGGACCGGGGTTCAAATCCCAGCCCCCACATGGTGGTTAACAACCATTTATAACTCCAGTTCCAGGGGATCTGACATTCTCTTCTGATCTCTGCAGGCATTGCACAACCTGGGTGCACTTACATACATGCAGACAATATGCTCATACACATAAAATAAAACTAATAAATCTTTAAAAATACGGGTCAGACTGGCAAATTAGGAGAACCACTATAGAACTCCTTTTTGCCAACACAGCAGATGAAAATGCACTTAACCTATAACACTTCTATTTATTTTTAGGTGGACAATTATGGTTATGCCAAACTAGGATCCACAAGGGTGTAAGACAATATTCTTAATGACTGATGTGCCTGCGAGAAATAATGGAGCAGATATAGAGGATGTACAGGTTGCCTAGCGACAAGGTTGCCTAGTCTGTCCAGGAGTTTTTAATAAGGTATTTTTTTTTTTTTTTTGGTCTTTTTGAGACAGGGTCTCCCTGTAGCCCCAGCTGACCTACTCCCTATGTAGACCAGGCTGGCCTTGAACTCACAGAGATCGGCCGGCCTCTGCCTCCCAAGTGCTGGGATTAAAGGTGTGCACTACCACACCCGGTTCAAGGTTTGTTTTTTTTAAAGACAAGAGCTAATGTAGTCCAGCCTGTCCTTGAACTCACTATATTGCTGAAGATGACTTCAAATTGCTAATCCTCCTAGGCCTACTTCCCAAGTTCTGGGATTGCAGGTCTGCACCACCTTAGCTTCCTGCCCATTATTGTTAAAATAATTCACACATGATAATCCACTCTAGGTAGAAGAGGAAATGTACAGTGGACTTTTAATCTTCATTGTGTAGTAAGAACTTGGGGCAGTTACAGGGATGCACAACCCAAGACTCTGGTGAACTTTGGATATAAAATGCCCCCAGAGGTCCATGTGTTAAAGGCTTGGTCCCCAGTGTGCCACTACTGTGAAGAGTTAGACACTCTAAGTGGTAGGGCATTGAGGAAGGTTTCTTCCTCTCCTTTCATTCTGCTTCTCAGCCATGAGGTAAGAGGTTTTGCTCTGCTACATGCATCCAGCACAGGTACAAAGCAACTGGACCAACTGATCATGGACCAAAGTGTCCAAAACTATCAGCCAAAACAACAGGGTCTATTTGTCAGTTGATTTTCTCAGATATTTTTAATAGTAACAGAAAGCTAACATTCTTCTATTTTTAAAATTTTTATTTATTTATTTATTATTTGTGGCTGCAAGTTTCTAGGTTCACAGTTGAATTAATAGGTATACAGTATTGAACTTAGTATAAGCCCTGTAAGACATAAAATTGAATAAATTGTTAACCTATAAAAAACGATCTCCATTTCATTTTAAAATATACTGTTTCTTACAGAAAGACTATTGTTTTTGCTACTAACACTTAGATGTTGGCACATGTATCTGTAATCTGTATGTATCTGATTATTATTAGTCATAATCGGTTGCACTTGGATCCTTGGCATCTGTGTATGACTATAAAATCA
>NW_008329320.1:3528049-3530347 GCF_000622305.1 Nannospalax galili
CTTGAGCTCCTTCTTTCCCTTTATCCCCTAGGTTCTTTGTATACCCTTCCCTCCCCCCATCCCTTAAACTAACCCAATTTTTATCCATATCTCCTTATTAAGGCGTGTTTCCTACTGTTCTTCTCTTTCAGGTTCTTTCTTTTCCTTTACCTCCCTGGTCCCTTTCCATTATCTGGTTCTAGGATCCACATATGAGGGAGAACGTACGTCAATTCTTTTTTTCTGAGTCTGTGTCACTTCACTTAGTATGACAGTTTCTAGTTCCATCCATTTACCTGAAAATTTCATGATTTCATCTTTCTTTACTGCTGAGTAAAACTCCATCATATAAATGAACCACATTTTCATTATCCACTCGTCAACTGAGGGGCAGTTAGATTGCTTCCATCTCTTAGCTATTGTGAAAAGAGCAACAACAAACATGGATGTACAAGTGTCTCTGCAATAGGATGAGTTCTTTGGGTATATGCCAAGGAGTGGTATAACTGGGTCAAATGGTAGGTTCATTTGTAGTTTTTTAAGAGTTCTCCACACTGCTTTCCATGGGGGTTGAACAAATTTGCAGCCCCACCAGCAGTGGATGAGTGTTCCCCTTTCCCCACATCCTCTCCAACATTTGGTATCATTTGTTCTCTTGATCTTAGCCAGTCTGACTGGAGTGAGATGAAATCTTAAAGTGGTTTTAATTTGCATTTCCCTAATTAGTAGTGATGTTGAACTTCTTTTAGGCTGCATCTTAGCCATCTTTACTTCTTTTGACATTCTGCCATTTTAAGAAGGAACTTTTTAAAACTGAATTTTTATGAATTTCATACAATATATTTTGATTGTATATAGATCCCTTCTCTTATTTACAACTCATTCTTACTAATCTCCCACCAAATTTCTGTACTCCTATCTATCTATCTATCTATCTATCTATCTATCTATCTATCTATCTATCTATCTATCATCTTTTAAGGCCAATAGAGTCAGGTTTGTGTCCCCAAGTGTCCTTTGGGGAGTTCATCCAATGAAGCTGGGTCAAACTACCAAGAGTCTCACCCTTAAATGAGATGGAATCTCTCCTTTCCAGCATCCACTGGTTGCCAGTAGTTCCTCAGGTGGGGTTGGGGTTTCTTACCCACTTCCCCACATCTATGCTGGGATTTTGTATGGCTTAAGGTTAAGTGGGACTTGTGGCTACTGTCCCCATTGCTGTGTGTTCATATGAGTAACTGATCAGCTGTCTGGAAAATGCTGTTTCCTTGTGGTCATCTACCTCCACTAACTCTTACAATCTTTCTACAATGATCTTTGAGCCTCGGGAGGCAGAAGTTTGATACAGGGATAAGCACTCTGCAGTCTCTTATTCTCCGCACATTGGCCAGTTGTGGTTCTCTGTGTTAATCATAATCTGTTATATAAGGATACTTCTCTGCCGAGAGTTGAGAGATGCATTAACCAAGGGAGGCCCGGGAAAGCTCCCAGGGTCCTAACAGAGCAGAGATGGAAGGCACCTGGACGCGTGGGAATGGGACTGCTGCACCAAGGTAGGCAAGGATTTTTTTTTAATTTTTTAAAAAATATTTTTAAAATTTATTATTTTTTAACTTTGTGTGTATGAGTATATTGCCTGCATGTAGGTAAGTGCACCCGTGTCATGCAATGCCTAAGAGGACAGAAGAGGCCATCAGATCCCCTGGAACTGGAGTTATGGACAGTTGTTAGCTGCCATGTGGGTGCTGGGATTTGAACCTGGGTCTTCTGCGAGAACAACCAGTGTTCTTAACTGGTGAGCAATCTCTCCAACCCCAGGAATTTTTTTTTAATTCCACACACTTATTGTTTCTTTATGGATTAGGCAATAAGTATGCTTACAGTTCAGTGACAACACACATTCCCACTGTTATGTAGCTATCACGCACCTATCTCCAGAATTTTTTCATCATGCCATTGTGAAATGTTGTATATATGTGATAACACAGCCCCAGTGTGCCCTCTCCACACCCTGGTAATCTCCATGTTAATTTCTGTCTCTATGGATTTGGCTATTCAAGGAGGTTTTTTGGTCTTTTTGAGACACAAGGTCTCCCTGTAGCCCCATCTGGCCTGGAACTCACTATATAGACCAAGCTGGCCTTGAACTCAGAGATCTGCCTGCCTCTGCCTCCCAAGTGCTGGGATTAAAGGCATGAACCACCATGCCAAGCCTCAAGGATTCTTATATAGGTGAAACCATATAGTATTTGTCTTGAATGTCTGGCTTACCACACATACATACATACATACATACATACATACATACATACATACATA
>NW_008329320.1:3530393-3562464 GCF_000622305.1 Nannospalax galili
CTGACCATGTGGGGACACAGTAAGAAGATGGTCCTGTATAAGCCAAGGAGAAAGGTCTTAAAAGGAACAAATGGTAACACCTGACTCAGACTTCTAGCCTGCAGAATTGAGACAGGTTAAATTTCTCTTTAAAAAGTCACCGATTCTGTGATACTTGGAAGCCCTAGGAAACTAATACTTAAATAGGTATGCACATCAGCACTTTTTATCTTTGCTATGATAAAATACCTAAAATGCGCAATGTAAGGGAGAAGGATGTATTTGGCTCACAGTCCACCATAGTGAGGAAAGTACAGTACAAGGGTGACTCTGTATCGTGGGAACATGCAGCCAGGTTCCTCACAGCTCAGTGGATCAGGAAGTGGAGAGGGTGGACTGGAAGCAGGCCAGGCTATAGCACTCAAGACCCACCTCTAGTGGCCCATGTCTATTAGCAAGTCCCTGTCTCTATTCCACAATCTCTCAAGACAGCACTGTCAGAGACTAGGTGTTGAACACATGAGCCTAGAGTTGGCATTTCACATTCAAACCATAACAGTATGTATACCCCACAGTTTGATTACATATCCACTTGGGCTGCTTCTGCCTTTTGACAATTGTGAATAATTCTGTTGTGAACATGAGCATATAGGTATCTATTCAAACCTCTGCTTTCAATTCTTTTGGGAACATACCTAGAAGTGCAACTCCTAGGTCACAATAATTCTACATTTATTTTCTGAGGAACCATCACTCCAGTTTGCATTTTTCATTTTTTTGACATTCATGCTAAAAATTATAGAGGAAGTATGAAAAATGAATAAAAAATAAAATTAAGAAACATGTATGCACAGTACATTGGCTTAGACTTTGGAAATAATAATGTTCTTTGGTCTTTCTGAAGGTGATTTTTGTCTTCTATTATAAAGAACCTTTCCTTTAAAGGCTCAATGGTCAAGAGCACTGGCTGCTCTTGCAGAGGACCTGGGTTCAGTTCTTAGCAGTAGCTAACAACCATCTGTAACTCCAGTTCCCGGGGGGCTTATACCCTCTTCTGTCTTCCATGGGCACTGCATGATATGCTCTTACATACATGCAGGCAAGACACTCATGCACATAAAAATAAATAAAAAAATTTTTAAAAGACAGAATCAGGGGCTGGAGAGATGGCTCAGCAGTTAAGAGCACTGACTGTTCTTGCAGAAGACCACGGTTCAATTCCCAGCACCCAGATGGCGGCTATGAATCATCCTTAATTCCAGTTCCAGAAGAATCCGAAGCCCTCTAAAGACTTCCGTGGCATTGCATGACATGGGTGCACTCACATACATGCAGGCAATATGCTCATACACATAAAATAAAAATACTAAATTAAAAAAAAAAGAATCAATTCCTAGTCATTTTTATTAGTTATTTTGAGTGCCTTATCTTTGGCCAAACTTTTCATTTGGTTTTCAGTTTTTCCCACGCTTTGGCTATTCTTTGTACCATTAAATTCAACCACTTTGATCCCTCTTCACTTCCCAGGCCATCTCTCTGAACTGTCCCTGTCTTCTTGACCTCCTCTTTCTCATGTCATCCTCCCTAGAACATCTCTTTCCTACTGGCTAATGATCCATGGGCAGGAAAAACACTAGGAGGGAGCTGCTCCTTCTTTACACCTCATAAAGTGCCTCAGAGAGGCCTCTGCCCATCATCTTCCCCCTGGGAGAATTCTTCAAGTGGTACAACTTCTGAATGAACCCACACAGCTGGGCTGTCCCGGTCATGGCTCTGAATCTCCAAGAAGACTTGATGAGGAACAGCAAAGAGGTCTGCATAGAGGGGCAGTGCTTCCCCCACAGCCCTTAGATCTGCATGAATGGGAACACTGGGACACTGTGCAGATGCCCACGATAAACCATCTAACTTCATCCTGAGAGGATTCCAGCCTGCTGATCCAATGTCTGCGAGGCTGGGAAAAGGGGTAGTGGAGGGTCTGGCCAGTACTCCAGGGCCAGGTTTAATGATAGGGGAAGGCCTGTTAGAGGGGGGCTAGGAGGGGACTGACAAAGACAGAGTTCCAAAGAGGCAAATTAATACCTTTTTAAGTTAAAAAAATTTTTTTAAGCCAGGTGTGGTGGTGCACATCTTTAATCCCAGCACTTGGGAAGCAGAGGCAGGTGGATCTCTGTGAGTTCAAGGCCAGACTGGTCTACATACAGAGGGATATCCTGTCTCAAAATAATTTTTTTAATAATGGTTTTGGGGAAAATTGAACAAACAGAATCAAACAGATAAATGGAAGGAAAAGTTATGTTGGTACTAGACAGGGAACTTATGCCTGCTGAGACCACTTTGCTTTGGTCATTAGGGCTAGCAGGTGATAAGCACCATGGGGAAGGGCTATGTGGCTGAGTTCTCTTTCTTAGTTTTGACAAAGGTTGATGTAAAAACTCACTGAGTGGGACACTTAGGATCTGGGCCTTTGTGTGTGTGTGTGTGTGTGTGTGTGTGTGTGTGTGTGTGTGTGTTATATTTCAAAGTCAGTCACTATAAGACTCATGGAATAGTAAGGTTGATATCTTCAAAACCATCCACTCTGCAACAAAGGCTCCAAGAACACTGGATAAAATGACCAAAATCAACTTTCCTCCAGAGAACTCGGAGATTAACCAAAGGGGTACAACAAGGCTCGAAGACGTCAGACCCATCCCCAGAGAAGCACAACTGATGCCTGTTTGCTAACTCCAAAAGCAGGGACCATCCTTCTGACTTGATCCCACACTGACTCTTCAAGAATAGCCTTGTCCTGGGCCAGCAAGATGGCTCAGTAGGTAAAGGCACATGCCACCATGCCTGACAAACCTGAGTTCAATCCCCAGAACCCACAAGGTGGCAGGAGAGAGCTGACACCCACAGGTTCCTTTCTGATCGTTGTTCTTCCTAACTAACTAACTAACTAACTAACTAACTAACTACCTACCTACCTACCTACCTACCTACCTACCTACCTACCTACCTACTAACTGGAATAGCTTTGTCCCTAGGTGCTTGGTTGAATGCAATCAGAGGCAACTGCTTAACATCTACAGTTACCTGAGAAAAGATTCACAAATTATGCATCTCATAGAATTCCTGCAACTTAACAAAAATCAAGATCATTAATCAAAATTTTAAAAATTTTATTTATTATTATTATTACTTTTTTTTGGTCTTTTTGAGACAGGGTCTCCCTGTAGCCCCAGCTGTCCTGGAACTCACTATGTAGTCCAGGCTGGCCTTGAACTCACAGAGATCCGCCTGCCTCTTCCTCCAGAGTGCTGGGATTAAAGGCATGGACCACCTATATACACGAATGTATTGCCTGCATGGATGAAAGTGTACCCATGTCATGCAATGACCTTGGAAGTCAGAAGAGGGCATTGGATCCCCTGGAACTGGAATTCACAGATGATTGTTAGTTGCCGTGTGGGTGCTGGGAATTGAACCTGGGTCCTCTGCAAGAGCAGTCAGTGCTCTTAATTGCTGAGTCGTCTCTCCAGTCCCTACCCTAATTTTTTAAATGAGCAAAGAATTTAAACCAACATTTTCCCCAAAACATGGTCCTAGGGGCCAAAGCACATCTAAAGGGATTCAGCCTCGCTGCTCAGAACATCTAAAGGTGTTCTACATCACTAGTTGTCAGGAGCTATAAATGCAAACAGTGAGGTACTATTCCACATTTACCATGGTAGATGGAATAGCCAGGCTAAGTATCAGCAACCTGAGAAACTGCATTTAAGAAGCTGAAGCACTGTGAGGTTAAGGCCAGCCTGGGCTACATGACAAGTACTGGTGGGAATGTGGAGAAATTAGAACTTTTCTATCCTCCTGGTAGGAATGTAAAATGGTGCAACATTTTGGAAAATTGACCCCTCCAGTTACCACATCACTATCAATTCCATCCTATATATCTATACAAGAGAACTAAAAACGTGTTTGTCCATAAACAAAACAAGACAAAGAAAAAGTAGACATCCATATTCACAGCAGTGTTATTTCTAAGAGTCAGAGTGGAATGGCTCTGGCGAGATGTCTCAGCAGGTAAAGCAGGCTCTTTCTGCTAAGCCTGACAGCCTGAGTTTGCTCACTAAATCCCATGGTAGAAGGAGAGAACCAACTCCTGAAAGTTGTCCTTTGACCCCTCCCCCACAAACACATGCACACACACATGCCCCATACACACAATATAAATAAAATGAAGAGAAGTGAAAAATGGAAATGGCCCAAATACCCAATGAAGGATGAATAAACAAATGTACTCCAGGCCCCTGTGATACTGTTGGACTATGAAGGGAGCAGAATTCTGGAATATGCCATGACATAGATGAACACGGAAAGCACTGCACTGAGCAAAAGCCGGGCCACCACAACAGACCCCACCCAAATGTCCAGGGCAGACTGTAAATGCATAGGGACGAATGGTAGACCAGTGGCTGCCAGGGCTCAGAGGAGAGTGTGGGGATCTAAAGGCTCCACCTTGCATAGGTCCGAAAGGAAGTTACTGGGGGCACGGCCTGGCTTGCTTTGAAAGTCTGAAGAATACTTCCACACTGCTGAGGAGTGCATGATCAGCGCGTGACCATCCTTAAGATACACCCTTGGAGGGGGTGGATCTCCAGGTGCCTTTATAAGCTCTGTAACACCTGCAATCAATGAGTCCCTGCTTGACTAGGCTCCCCATTGCGTCTGAGTGTCCCCCGTACTGGGGGCAGTGTGGGCTGGTGAACGGCGTGCTTACTCATCCCCAATCATCACTGCCCAGGGGTCGCTGGTTCGAACCCCCGGCAAAGAGACTGACGATGGCTACAGAGCTGCTTTGGGGAAATATGAAAATGTCTTAAAATTAGATACCAGTGACTCTCAGTTCTGTACACATACATCATGAAGGACACATTTTGCAGTATGTGAAATACACTTCTGTAAGCTATTATAAAACAAGAAAATTCAGGCTGGAGAGACGGCTCAGCAGTTAAGAGCGCTGACTGCTCTTCCAGAGGCCCTGTGTTCAATTCCCATCATTCACATGGCAGCTAACAACCACGGCAATAACTCCAGTTCCAGAGGATCTGATGCCCTCTTCTGATCTCTGTGAGCATTGCATGACACGGGTACACTTACACATATGCAGGCAAAACATTCATACACATAAAATAATATATAAGGTATTTAAAAAATAATTTATTGAGAATTTCATACATGCATATAAGGTGTTTTGAGCAAATCCATCCCCACTCCCTCCCCTCCAATGCCTCCCATATCTCCCCATCACTTTTTTCTGATAACTTCATGTACTCTTTCTTCTTCTTTGATTGATTTATTTATTTTTACGGGGTTTTTGACTACTCTAACATTCCCCTCTCTGAAGAGGTAACCCTAAAATCTTTTAAGGATTAGATACAAGCTCCCAAATACTTTTGACATTTTTGGCCTTTGGAACAGAGTATGTTGCTAAGAGGCCCAATGACATTTTGACTTTTAACCAAGAAACTGGCTACTTTTCTTTGGGGTCTTTTTATCCTGCCTAGCCAATTCCTACCTCCTATTCTTATTACACCATCCTCTGAAGAGGTTTTTAAAAATTAAAAAAAGCCAGAAAATTCTCTCTCAAAATTCCTTCATACCATTATTGATTGCAGTTACTTCTACAAGGGGAAGGCAGTTTTCTAAGGCAAATCCCAGGAGAGAACAGAGCACTGTGTATCCTGAGCAGAAGCACTGTGCAATACGGAGAGTCAAAGCTTAAATGTACTGAGTAGCCAAGAAACACCTTTGCATGGATAAAATATACAGAGATTAAGAAACTGTTCAGGGGCCTGGGGAGATGGTTCAGCTGGTAAAGTGCTTGTCATGTAAGCATGGGGACCTGAATGACTCTCAGAACCCACATAAAAAGCCAGGCATGGTGGTATGCACCTGTAATCTTCATGCTGGGGAAGCAGAGACAGGAGGATCCCTGGGGCTCACTGGCCAGCCTATCTTGGCAAATTATTGAGCTCCAGGTTCACTCAGAAACCTTGTCTCAAATAAAGAGGAGGGGGGTAAGGTGGTCAGTGATGAAGAAGACACCCAACATCAACCTTGGCTTCCATGTAGAAGCATAACTGCATACCATACAAACATACCTATGCATAACACACACACACACACACACACACACACACACACACACACACACACACGAACCTGTTCAGAACTCAGATGACATGGTTTTGGGTTCTTCTCTTCCTCAGATAGGTGAGAGAAATTGTGACTAAAGAGTGAGGAACCTGGCCAGGATGCTGCTGACAGATTTGCTGACATATTTAGGAAGCCTGGGCTCCTTACTGAGAAATAGGCATACTGTTTATTTGGGATGGATGTGGTATCTGGTGGGGGGAGATAGGTAGAAGATAAGACATCTTCACAAAAGACTCGGGTCTTAAGGGCAACTAAACCAGGACTCAATACTAGACTCTGTCCCTTTGGTGAATTGACCTAACCTTTCTCAGCCTAACCTTCCTCGTCTAAGCATGTAAATAACAATACTCCATAAGGCAAAGAAAAAAAAATTTGAGGAAACACATATACTTAAGTCTGCTGTGAACACACATTTTTGAATACACACATTTAAAAATATTTATTTTTATTTTATGTGTATAAATACATTGCCTGCATGTGTGTAAGTGCACCCGTGTTGTGCAATGCCCATGGAGTCAGAAGAAGGCATTGGATTCCCCTGGAACTAGAATTATGGATGATTGTTAGTCACCATGTGGGTGCTGGGAATCGAACCCAGGTCCTCTGCAAGAACAGCTTGTGCTCTTATCTGCTGAGCGATCTTTACAGCTCCAATATGCTCATTTTTTAATGTGCTAATCTTAAAAAGTACCTCTTACTGGGCATGAAGATATATGCCTTTAATCCCAGCACTCTGGAGGCAAAAGGAGGCAAATCTCTGTGAGGGCAAGGCCAACCTCATCTACATGAGTTCCAGGCCAGCCAGAGCTACACAGTGAGACCCTGTTGTCTCAAACAACAACAGTAGCAAAAATAACAACAACGACAACAAAAATCCTCTTAACCACATAGAGTTGTTGCAGAAATCAAATGAGAAAAGTATTTGTAATTCACAAATCTCCTATAGTGTATGTGTGTGTGTGTGTGCGTGTATGCATGTGTATGTGCATGTATGTGTGTGTGTGTGTTTATATAATTCAATGCAGGGACAGAATCCTATGGGTAATAAAAACACCCACACCTATGTTAACGATTTTATAAGGCTGATTGCCTGAGTAGACTTCCTGATTGTGCATAGTTAGAATGTTACAGATATACAGACAAATTATATTGTGTTATCTTTAACACCTTAATAATCATTCATTGCCTATTTTTGTACCTGGCCTAATCCTTCTATCAGATAAAACCTCTGGAATATATTAGCAGACCAGCAGTTTCCACCAACCCAAAGGCCATGAATGTCATCAAAAAGCATTAAAAATCTATAGCAGTCTTCTTCTCTTTGGTTAAACAGCCTACCTGATGTTCTCACCAATGTGATTTTTAAAACGCCTTCATTTATGAGATTCTTTTGTCCAGTCTATAAAAATTCATGAAATAATTTTCATGTGAAATATGTTATTTGGGACAACCTGGATCCATAGTCCTGGGCCATGGTCACTCCTATCTGGCTCAGAATAAACAGTCTCATTCTCTTTTACATGAGAGCTGTGTTCTGTGTCAAATGGTAAATAGGTAGGCGTTTTATTCAAATATATTATAAAAGAAGGAAAGAAAGATGTGGGGGGAGGAAACTGGTTATCTCAGGATTTGTGGAGAACTGTTACCTGAGAAGCTATGGATCATTGCTCCTGTCCTCCTACCTTGGGGGCAGCGAGCAGATGGACAAGCAAGCTCCCCTCCCCTCCTCTGGCTCCCACTTCCCAGTTGCCAGCAGCCAGGCCAGAAACCAACACAGTTCCTGGGGGATATTAAAGGTATGTGGCAGGAGGTACCTCAGTTCCTGAGAGATGGAGACCCAGGCAATCATACTATGTCAACTAAATACTTTTCTAACACTTTTCCTTTCTCTTTTATACCAGTGCCCATTGAATTCTTTGTTTTTCTAATTAAAAAGAAGTATGTGCCCAGGAAATACAAATTATGTCCAACTCCATCAAGTAATTGAAGGCAACTAAACTTGAACCAGTTCCTTTCATAGCTGTAACCTTGAGTCTCTCCATTCACTGAAATTAAAAGAAAACAAAAGCTTTCACTTTGTTCAACAACTGTTAAAAATATGCCTGTGAAAACAAGAAACAGTGTTAGAAAGTCATCGACAAGTGCCAGGCGGCAGAGGAACGGCTGCTGTTTAAGCTGTAACAGCCACAAAGCCTCAGCACCTGGCCAGCACATCACAGGGTAAATGGTAAGTTGGTAAATGGTAACATCAATCTAACTTGTGTTTCTAGCCACACTCTGATGGTCCCCTGTTTGCTACTGTGGAATAAAGTTAATTGAATAGTGCCCTCCAGAGGCCACTGGGAATTTAACTGTGCTGACAGTTTAAGGATGGTCTGGGAAAAGATGAAGGAGAACACAATTTAATTTTCTTTTGCATTTACATGAAATCAGCACTTGGGCCTGGTGTCCTTGGGCGAATGAGAATGGGGTCAACCGCCTGATCTGTCTCTATAGCAACCTTCTGCCTTGGGCTTATCTGTTGGCAAGGCATCTTTTATGAGGATACAGAGTGAATGGAGCCTCACCAGTTTGGCATGTGGAAACTGGTGTCCATCCCTCTCTGGGAATCTTCTCGTTCCTGATGGCCACTGTGAGCTTCTCTAAAGGAGACGACTTTCTCTTGATGTCTGCCCTTCTCTGACTGGTGTGTGTGTGTGTGTGTGTGTGTGTGTGTGTGTGTGTGTGTGTGTGTGACTCAGGCTGCTTCTGGAAGGGATCTGATTGCAGATGTCACTCTATGAACTTTCAGCTTATTTACACCATAGAACAGCTTGGACTCATAAGCTCAATTCCAAACTTCCAGGAGATAAAACTAGTTGCCAATCATGTCTCCAGGCTAGACTAATATTATCTATCCCTGGTAAACAGCCAGCAGGTGAAGGCAGGGATGGGTGTATGTGTGTGTGTAGGGAAAAAGGGTCAGAATCCTGGGGTATAAAACAAATGAGAACACCTGGAACTGAAGGAAGGGTAAGCACTTTAAAGAATGTTGCTCTACTAACCATGAGCTAGTACTTCTAGAGGATATTCCATGCACCCAACATCAGGAATTCCATAAGCATCGCTTCCTTTAACCCTCACAAGCCTCCCATGGGTTCAGTCCTGTATCAGCCCCGCCTTTAGAAGGAACTACGGGCAGCAATGTCTCAGTTCCTAGTGTTTTCCCCAAAGCTTCTGATTCACATTTAAAAGGTAAGGGGACCAAAGCTCAGAGAAGTTGAGCCAAGGTCCAAACCAAAGCTTCTAATGCTAACAATGGGCTGCCAGCACTAATGGGGTCCTTTCCCCTGTGCAGCCCCTGAGGTGGTTCAGAGAGTGTGGCAGATGTGCAGAAAATGTCAATGTGGTGACTTAAATGAGAAATGTCCCCCACAAGCTCCAAGTATTTGAACACTTGTCCCCAGTTGGTGGTGCTGTTTGAGGAAGGCCATGGAACCTTTAGAAGAAGGCACAGCCTTGCTGAAAGAAGTACGTGACTGAGGTGGGCTTTCAGAGTTCATAGTCCTGCCTCACTTCTATGTCACTTTCTCTGCTTCCTGCTTGTGCTTGAAGATGTGAGCTCTCAGCTTTCACTCCTGTCACCATGCCTGCCTGCTGTCAAGCCTCTCCACCACGATGGACTCTTTTCCCTCTGGAACTTTAAACCCAAATAAATTCTTTCTTCCATAAGTAACCTTGTTTGTGGTGTTTTATCATAGCAAGAGAAAAGTAACTAATACAGTTGGAATTCATCTCGTTCTCAGTCTGACTAAGGGAGACAAGAGTCTCACATGCAAAACGATGAGTGAAGACATTAGGGAAGGATTGCTACTGACTTGCATGTGGTCTTCATGGTAGTTTGCTCTCACTGTGTAACAAATACCACAGTGCAGAGGCCTTGGGGAAACACCCACCATTCATTTGTTCATTATGATTCTTGGGGGAGATATCTAATCATGGGGTGGCCAGGCTCTGCTCCGCAGGGCAGAAGGCTGGCAAGGGTCTGGGGCTGCCAACCATCTCGCCTGGGGCCCAGGACCTCTTCCAAGCTTACCCCACTGTTTGAAGGATTCAGTTATTTGCACTGGTAAGACTCAGGGCCCTGTCCTTGGTTCCTGGAGGCTGCCTTCCCTCAGCCATTCTCAGGGGGATGTCTGCTTTATTTCTGCCTGTGCCTTCTGCTTCCAACTAGCACAAACTGCTTTGAAAACGCTCATCTGATTACATGAGGCCCACTCTGACCATCTCCCTTTCTTAAAGTCACCTGTGCTATAAAACATGACTTAGCCGTGGGAATAAAACCCTCTAAATTCAGTCTAAGGGAGGAAGACAGCATGGTCATGGTGGGGTGTGGAATCTGGGGACATTTTAGAAACCTGCCTGCCACCCCCACCTCCCTGAGTTAGGTACATGTGCAGGGCACAGATACTCATGTAATGGAGCGGGGAGATCTCCAGCGAGCTTGAATTGGGACTGGAAGGATGGAACACGTTGGAAAAGGCAGCATGCCCTAGGATGACATTAGGAACTCAACATCATGACTCAGAGCCCTAATTTGGAAAGTGTAATGGGTAAACATCTCAAAAAGTATTAAGAAAAAGTTTAGCAATCAGATAGACGAGGAAACCAGCACTAGCAGATGATGTAATACAGCCAACTATGCAACCAGCACAGAAGTAGACATGCAAACACGAACGTGGGCATGCATATGCAGCATCACAAATTCACTTGGGAAAAGACGTTACTAGCAAATGGTGTTTTGATAATCACATTGAAATTAAGAATAAGTTTAGATACTATTTTTTATCCTACATCCAAAGAAATACCAGTTAAATTTTAAATTATCAAGATGAATTTTAAAATATAGTCATTAAAATTGGTAGGAGAATATCAGGTGTTTTGGAAGATGGCAACAGCCTGAGGTTTAAAGCAGTATAAAGATGTTTACTAGCAGGGTGTGGTGGTTCCTTTAATCCTAGCAGAGACAAAGACAGGCAGATTTCTGTGAGATCCGGGCAAGCCTGGTCTACGTGGTGAGTTCCAGGCTTGTTGGGGGTACAGGGAGACCCTGTCTCAAAAAGGCAAAAAAAAAAAAGAAAAGAAAAAAGATGTTTACAAAAGAAAACAAACCCAGGCTAGGGATGTAGCTCAGTGTTAGAACACTTGTCTAAAATGCTCAGGGTTCTGGGATCCACCACAAAAACACCACAAAAACAAACAAAAATCAATTACTCTCACCTATAAAAAAACCACTTAAAACTTCTAGATATCAGTAGTATTAATTTTTAAAAGGACTGAGGAGAATTTTAACCATAGTGGACAAAAAGATTAAGATCTGTAACATCTAAATGCACATCTAATGTTCGAGACCCTAACATATGGTGGGAGAAGGACAGTAGGTCATTTAAATGACCTGTTAGACAAACAAACAAAACAAAACAAGACTTTTAAAAATCCTAGGGGGAAGTAGTTGTCATGATCAAAAAAGCACAGATTTAAATCATAAAGTTGGTGTCATGCTATAGGCGTGTAACCCCAGCACTCAGGACTGAGGCACAGGATGGGGAATTCAAGGCCAGCCTGGGCTACAGAGCAAAACCCTATCTTAAAAAGAAAGGAAAAGAAAATATGAGTATAAAACCATAAAAGCATCCACATGTGTTAGGCAAACATCAGTGTAGATGACATCGGCCAATCTGGAAATGCCTGAGGCATGTGCTCACTCCTATATTATCTGTAGTTGAATAAATTGGTAAAACAATTTGTGTAAAGGAACTTGGTAAAGATGCCCTTTGACACAATCATTTCATTCGAAGGATCTGTCCAAAGAGGCTGGCTCAAAAGCACTGCAAATGACATAATAAGCACAGCACTGAACCCAGACAGCAATGCAGCAGCACGCTCACCTAAATTATCTCTGACTACTACACGTATCAAGAGATGGGGTGGTGGTGCAAACCTGCAATCCCAGCACTTGGGAGGAAGAGGCAAGAGGATTGCTTTGAGTTCAAGGCCAGCTTAAACTATACTGTGAAACCCAGTCTCAAAAGTGAAAAGCCTATTTAATGAGGAACATGTTTAAATATGTTCAGTGGAAACAAAGACAATACAGTGTTCTCCATGTGGTATATTCAGTATTTTCAAATTATTTCTCCAATGTTGCAGAAGTTGTGAGAAAAAAAAAAAAAACACAAAAAGACAACACAGCACTTTTATATTCTGTCAGTGGGGACCAAATTAGTATAATCTCTTGTGGGAAGTAATTTTCAATAGGAGTAACAAATTTAATGTATGATTTTCTTCAGGGGAGGGAGGACAGCACCTTGCTCTATAGACTAACCTCAAACTCATGTTCCTCCTGCATCAGACTCCCAAATTCTGGGATTACAGTTGTGCATAACCACATGTACTTACATGTATACAGAGACATATAAACACAGACTGATTGCATACTTGTTAAAGTAGTGAAAAAGACAAAGAAAAGAACTAACAATTGGTGACTACTTCAATAAATCACCAAGAAAGCTTCAGTAGACTATCACACAGTTGTTAAGGAATGCTACGGTCTGATTTGAATCAATCTCTAACATGGGTTTTTGAATGATAAAGACAAAGGTTAAGATGCATAGTAGTGTGAATACTGTGCCCTCAGAGAAAACAACAGTGTTCTTGTATAGACTTAGAGAATCCTGGGAAAGATACTCTGAAACTGGCAAGAGAGGGAGGCTCTGGGCTGTTGGTAGCAAGGGGAGACCGGGGTTTGGATTCAGGAGGCTTCTCTCTCATCCCCTTCTGTTCTGTTTCAACACCATGACCATGTAGTGCGTGCCAATGAAAATAACTGTTTTGAAAGGCAGTCTGAAATGTATATACTGCAGAAGAGGATGGATTAGAGGGAAACAGAAAGAAGGCTGTTGAGTTAGTGTGATAAAACTGTCCCTATGTGGTCACAGATTCGCCTTGGATAGAAAAATAAAATGGAGAATTAGTGTAGTAGAATTATAAGTTTTTCTTTAAATTCTATTTTAGTGTTGCCATTGTAATAAACACAAAATTCATGCCCTGGGGAAGGAATGGGTAACCTAGGAATAAGTTAATTTTTGTATATTGCTCTATGATGAATAAGCAAGAAAGTGATGAGCCAGAGCTCATGGTCCTGGCACCCACTGTCAGGAACAGAAACAAGAGTGGAGCTGGTGTGACTGCTGCTCAGGGGCCAGCCAGGATGCCCTCATGTCTCAAGGGGCAGACCTAAAGGACAGGGAGGTTAGAAGACAGCCAAGGAAAATGCCTGTCCTCTGGGACCCCTCTGAGGATAGGTTGATGAGAGACAGGTAGCCTGTGAATCTCAAATGAGACATCTTCCTTAGGAAGACAGGGTCAAGCTTTATACTCAATAGATGACTACTTCCCAAATTTGGATTTCTTGTGTCTCTCAGTAAAAATTGAAAAGATTACTGAAGGTTTGGCTCAGTGGTTAAGAGTGCTTGCTCGGCTTCCAGAGGGTCCAACTTTGGTTCCTAGCACTCACGTTGGACAGCTCACAGCAGCCTGTGACTCCTGTTGTAGGGGATCCAATGCCCTCTTCTGGCCTCCCTGGCTACCTGCACATACATGGCATACATACACACAGACACATAAATAAAAATAAATTTTTGGTGGGCATGGTGGACCATGAGATAAAGGCGGGAAGACCTCTATGAATTCAGGGCCCACCTGTTCTTCATGAGGAGTTCCAGAGCAGAGCGTGCCACATGGTGAGACTCTGTCTCAAAAAAAAACACACACACAAAAAAAACACGAAACAAAAACACAACCCCCCCCCACTCTCTACATATTTATTTACTTAACACATCCATCAACAATTGTGTTGGGCAGCTAGTTAGGTATCAGCCATCTTGCAAGGAGGCAGGTGACATCCTGACCTGTCCAGAAGGTCATTAGTGTAGATATCATCTACATGGGGGCAGGGTTCCAGGGGTCCTAAACTTTATAAGACTGTAAAGCAGGAGACTCTCTGACAAAGAATAAAGGCATACATGTTGTTTCCTCTGTAAGAGACAAACCAAACAGGCCTATCGATCACCTAGACAGTACAAACTCTCCAGGAAAAGCTGCTGTTCTAGACAGTTTAGAAAATAATATGAAGTGGGGCTAGAGAGATGGCTCAGTGGCTAAGTGCACTGACTGCTCTTGCAGAGGATCTAGGTTCAGTTCCCAGCACCCACATGGCTGCTGACATAACTATCTATAATTCCAGTTCCAGAAAAGTTAATACTCTCTTCTGGCATCCATGGGAATTGTATGACATGGGTGCATTTACATACATGCAGGCAAAACACTCACATGCACAAAATAAAAATAAACAAATCAAAAACTATATAAAACTTGCCTGAAATGTGAATCAGGACAATGGTCTCTGCCCACCATCTGTTCTCAGCCCTTGAGAATTCACTCTGCTTTATAATAAACTCTGCCAGTCCCCTACACTGAACTCTGTGTGCCTCATCTGAATTCTTTCCAGGGAGATCACAAGGACTAGCGAGTCAAACACATTAAGGTTTTCTTTCTTTGTTTTCAGTCAGGGTCTCTTGGTTGTTTTGAGTCAGGATTCTGTCTACCCATTCTGTGGGGTCAGATGAGGGCTTTGCAGGGGTGGATATCTGGCCTAAATAAACCCTCAAGTCAGGGAAAACCACCACGACTTGATGTGTAGTCTGACAGAGACAGGAACTGAATGGGTTCATTTCCCCTCCTACAGCAGTCCATGGCTCCTTCAGGACATTTGTGAACATATACCTGTCATGGCAAAGGCCAATGGTTTTCTAATAAACCCCAGTCCATTTAACTGTCTCACTCACCTCATAGCTAGCCCAAGGACTGAGTCAAAAGATACTTCAGTCATGACAATAGCTCAGCCTCCATCTCCTGCCCCTTCCTCAAAGGGAAAAGACTACATTTAAGACCAGGAAACAATGTCTATGACATAATCATCCTTTGGGGAAAGAGAAGCCCTGATCCTGTGGGAGGAATCAGTTATTAGACACTCACTGCATGAGAACCCCAACACTCCCACTCATGTGTTACTTTGTACATTTCAACACTGTTAGACCAAACTGCCCCCAAAGTCCCAGTAGTTATATCCCCTCAAATATTTTAAGAAATATAATTTAAATGTACACAGTGAAAATCTTTGGAGAAACAGCACATTTCAAAGAAGAATCCCATTGAGAAATCTATTTAACTATTTAAAACATATCTTGTTGTACTTTGTTTTGCTTATTTTTATAGTGGTGGGGATTTGAACCCAGGACTTCAAGCATGCCTTGCAAGTGCTCTACCACTGAGCTATAGCCTCAGATTATGCTTTATTTTGAATTATGCACAGCTACTACATACTTGGATCCTTAAAACGTCAGGTTTCACTGCCCTTCCTGAGAAGGTGGCTACCCAGATTGAACAGCAGGAGCCGGAGCCGCTTCTGTGAAAGTGAGGTTTACTACACATTTTCACTTCTGTGAAAGAGAGGTTCACTACAACAGCTGAGCCATGCTGTGTAGTGACCTGCCTCCACTCCAGAAGTCTCTAAGTGAGTGGAAGCTGCAGGTGTAAAAGCTTGCATTTCAAAGACCTGGGGAAAAAGTCTGAAAGTCATTTGGGGACTTTAGCATGCAAAATGATACAAGTGTTCTTAACCTATTTAATACCTGGATATGAAAGATGAAGCAGAAGACAGGATTCCTGGAAATGGCCCAGAGATGCCCACAGAGGGCACGAAGTTAGATGAGTAACACTTGAATCATGACGAGATGCTTGTCTCCTTTTCCTCCTTACTCCTAATGATCACAATTCCTGGAAGTCATACTAACAAGAAGTGACTACCTCAAGTGAGGCATTGGGGTTTCTATCTTTCCTGGGCAGGAATCAGTGGCTACACTGCTCAGATTCAGCTCTGGCTTAGGTACCAGAGAAGCAGGTCACTGGGGTGAAAGAAATCATCTCTGGATAGACCTCTGAAACTTCAAGCCCCTCTGTACCATGGAGCTTCCTTCCTCTCGTGCCGTCTCCTCCTTCATAAAAGCAAGTGAATCCAGGACTGGGGATGTGGCATCTATGAAATCCCATGTTCAGTCTCCAGCACTGCACCAACCAGGAATGGTGATGCATGCCTGCAATCCCAGCGCTCAGGAGGCGGAGGCAGGAGTTTCAGAAGTTCGAGGTCAGCCTCTGCTACAGAGCAAGTGTGAGGCCAGCCTGGACTATGTAAGACGCTCTCAAAAAATATACAAAAAGGTGAACCTTAAAAAGTTCCTCGATAAATAGCTGTGACTAAGGGTGTGTTGACCTCATCAGTGTTCTCCGGGAACTCATTCCACTGGCCAGTATAGTTTAGAAATTGCAGTTCCTCAACTTTCCTTAAAAGACATGATTTTCAGAGGCTGGAGTTAAAGAAACTTAGGAAAGATAACTTCTTCTGTCATCAGTATTGAGGAACTTAGCATGGATGGGTCATGGCTCAGTTCCTCATCTACTATGGGAACCTGGAGCCAGGGTTGTGTGTTGGAAGGGGACAGGCACCTGTCGGGGCATCATGAGGACACAGAGAGGTCACGACACCCACATCATGTTATATATACAGATGGCTCAGATTAAGCCATTCGACAGGAAACTCTGTTGGGTAAAACCATTACCAGATCAGCACAGCTGTGAAACACATACAGCTCAGTGGACAATACATTCCAAGAACTTTCTCCCACAGTGCTTGATTTCCACCACAAGATGGCAGGCAACGGCTCTCAGATCCTCCACTGCCCTGGCCTGGTGGCACTCAGTAGCTGAGGGAAAGCTCTACAGTTCCACAGGTCTCAATGACACTTTTTCAAGAAGTTGCTACTAGCTAAACTCTTGTTGGGATGGGAGTTTCTAGATAGAAAATTATCCTAATGTCATGTGTTACTATTTAGAGTGTTGAAGAAAAAAATTCTAAAATATTGAGTCGAAAGGCAAGAATCCCAACCCTTGACTCGAGGAAACCACTTCCCCAAGCCTCAGTTTCCTCCTTGGTACAATAAGGAAATAGGCCTTCAGTGAACTCTGAGAACTTCCAGAAACCAAGTCCTGATGAACCAGCATAGGGAGGAAGTAGGCTGAGGAGAGTAACGTGGGGCACCAACGCGGGTCACAGAACACTTCCTTCACCCTGCACCCTGTCAGGAACGGTCTGTTCCACATGGCGAATTTTCCAGATAATTGAATTTTAAATGCTGAAACTTGTTTTCCTTTTAACCTTCTGCAATGGAAATCTTTCTGAAGTGTATTACACGCTTCTCTGGCTTCTTAAAGAGCATGCTGAGTATAATTTAACCTTTCCTTAATATCTCTAGGTCATCAAGATGACCACCACTTACCATATATATCTAGTCTTCCATGGAGCACCAGGTTCTTCTGGACATATTCAGGGAGACAAGACCCTTGTGTTAAATGGCCCCAGAGACCATATTAGATGGCTCTAATTGGAGATTCTTCCCCTCTCTGTCTCCTACCTACACCACTACCTGCAGTAATTTCTCTAAGTAACACTTTCTGGTAGCCTCTTGATGCTCTGCTTAAATCTGTTATAATCCAGACAGAACTCAAGGTTTCCATGGGTAACCAGAGTCTAAGCTTATACCAACCCTAAATTTAATTTGACACAGGATTTGGAGGTGGAGAGGACTGTACTGAAGGCTTCCACTGGCCAGGACTGGTACTAAGCTAGTCTTTACTTTATGGCAGCTCCAGTGCTGCCCCCAAGTATCCCAGAATTACTTTGCCCAACATGGTTCTGGGGTTACCCAGGCTCCTCACGCTTTGGAAACACACGGTTGTTGTCTGGCTGGGGGACTCCATGACCCCTGTACCTTTGGATTCTTTCAAGCGCCTGTGTGTGTCTGCGTGACTGAGGAGCTGGCAGAGTTGGAGGCTCTTCTCTTTCCCTCAAACTCAAAAGCCTTTTCTCTGTTATGACACGTGCTCTGGGTTCAGGTTGCCCAAGCCAAGTAGTAAAAGGTAGTCTGGACTAAGTATTTTCCAGATGCCAGGTAAATCATCTCTCATCCAACACACAGCTCTCATTAGGGAATCAGAATAAGCTGCCTGTGGCCAAGGTAACTTGCCCACAGTCATGAGGCTCCTGGAAACTAGAGCCTCTCCCTCAGAGGCCTGTGCCCACTACCTCATGTTCTGTTCATGTTTATTAATATATAAAAATGTCCAGAGTTTACATCCTGAAAAAAACACATTTTAAAAGTGAAATGTGGATCCTTTCACTTTCCAGAAAAGTTTATTTGCTTTTGTTTTGGTGTGTGGGTTTCATTTTAATTAATTCCACATTTTGTTACCAATTTGGAATAATCTGTCCTCAGGGAATAGATCTGGTTTCCTTACAGAAAGTTAGTGGAAGGATAGACAGGGCTAGAAAATCTTCCTTGTAGGAACTAATCTAAAAACCTTCCTAGTTTCTTCCTACACCAAACAGAAGTAAACAGAACATTCCAGAAAATCCCATCTTCCTCAAAGTGGTTGTGACAGAACTTACAAATAGAACCTTTTTCCATGAGCTATGCCTATGGAGGGGCATGTGACAATAAACATGACTGACAGAATTCACTCTTTCAGAATGGTCTCTGGAAGCTCACCCCAAGACGAAGCTGTCACCACTCCAAAGCATGAGGACTTCCCAGAACTCCTCAGGGAGCCTAGAAGCAAACTGTACTCCTCTATCAGGGGGCTATTACAGGTTTGGGTTCCATACTGGGTCTGAGGTTCCACATAGGAGGGCTGTCAAACCCACCCATAGCTACGCATTTTCTCTTCTTTCCTGAGAGATGAGCATTCCAAATTGATCCTGAAGTAATTTTGAAATAAGAAACCATTATCTCATCTTCTACATCTTGCACCTGTTTTTCCCACACTCAACACATGCAACTCACAAAGTGCCTTCTTCCACCTTCTTTTAAAACATACACAGTGCTCTAATGTTACCAGAGGTCTCACATCAGGGGGAAAATTGTCGGAAAATTCACACATAAGATGACAGCGTCAAAGTATTACCTGTGTTAGTCCCCCAAGGCCATCTTAACAAAATACCTCAAACTGAATGGCTTAAGAAACAGAAATTTATTATCTCACAGCTCTAGAGACTAGATGTTCATGATCAAGGTGTTAAGAGGACCAGGCTCCTCAGGTCCTGGGGACAGATCTACTCCCTTCTCCTGGTAATTTGTTGGCGTGTGGCAGCATAACTCATCTTAAAATGGCATTTTCCCTGTGTGTCTGTTCAAATTAGCTTTTAATAAAGATACCAGGATTATTGCATTATGAGTCCCCACTCCAGTATGACTTCATCTTAGCTAATCACATGCAACAGTCTTACTTCTGAATAAGTCACATTCTGAGGCACTGGGGATTAGGACTTCACATATGAAACTTAGGGAATACAGTTCCTATAACATCACATAAAACTGTTTTGAATTCAGAATCAAACTCAAGAGAGGTAGACCAGATGGTCCCAAAGAGTGTCTTCTATTATGTATGATTCATCTTGTTAGGAGATGGATGAGAAGTTGGTGTTCTGGCCCCTGAAATGCATTTCTTAAAGATTTAGGGGTGACTAGGCCCCTGTCACCTGAGGTGTCCAGAGGTACACTGGAGTCTTGGCAGAACCCTAATTCCTCCTCACCATTTCTTAGGACAAAATCTCCACATGTGAGGTAGAAACTGTCAGGTTTGAGTAGAAAATGAACATCTTGAAATCATTCAAAAATACTTTAAAATCCCAACAGTCAGCCCTCTGTATACACAGGCTCTGCATTGGAGGATTAAAGCAACCACGGATCAAGAGTACTAAAAAGAAAAAAAGTTACATATGAAGTAAGCATATACAGATCAGACTTCTTTTCTTATTACTATTTCTTAATACAGTATAATGATTTACATAGCAATTACATTGTATAAGGTATTATAAATAGTCTAGAGATAAAGAATATAGAAGGCTGTGCATAGGTTATATGCAAATATTACATGAAAATGAAAGACTTGAGCATTCTTGAACTTTGATAGACACTGGGGATCCTGGAAACAGTCCCGCTCAGATACTCAGAAACAACTATACCTAGATCTTGACAAGCATCTAGTCTCCAAACTGTGGCTGCATCTAAGTTAGCCAAAGGGATTTCTGTTAGGGCTTGGGCGTGGTCTGTCTCCCAGTGGCTCATGTGTTGAAAGTTTGGTCCTTAGTGTGGCAATACTGGCAAGTGCTATGGACTAAAAGGCAGGGCTGAGTGGGAGGCCCTTGGGTCACCTGGGAGCATGACCTGTAAGGGAAGGCAGAGCCTCACTCTCTCTCTGGCTTCTTGTCTGATGATGCAGTTTCTCTCACTAAATGTTCCTGTGGTGACACTATCCACTGTTAGGCCTTCACCAGAGCCTAAACCCACAGAGCTGCCTGATACTGAACTTTTAGAACTTTCAAAGTGAATTCTTTGTTTGGTGAGGAGCCAGATGAAACACATCCAGATCCCCACCCTTGGCTTTCTGACTACCAGTGAGATTTCAGGCTACACTATATAATCTAGCTCAATGTGACATTTCTCATACTACTGATTCTCAAGTACTGTTGCTTTTCTTTCTATCCCAAGTTTCAGTATGTAAAAACTGAGTTTCCTTTTATAAGATGAGGCAAACAGCTGTTTCCTTGTCAGTTGGGGAGGAAGAAGTCTTGTTAGCCTATTCTAGCCACTTTTCCCCCAGTATGCGTGGTTACTTAGGAGGTATTTTGTGTAGCTACAAACCACCATGAAATTATGTGTAAGGCCACAAGACTACAAAGGCACGTTAGAGGTTTAGGAGCACCAACTATAGAGCTAGACAAAGCTGTGTTCTACCTCTTATTTTGGTGATCTTGGGCAAGTTAAATGTGGTGAATGTCTCCCACTTAAGATTTCTGTATACAGATGTGATAGGCACTAAGTGTGGTACTGGCTGGCAGATGTCCACTGTGTTGGACTGATAAATGGTACTTTTAATTTTTTCCAAAAAGGCTAGGAAGCAAATCTTGAAAAATCAAGCTGTCACCTTGTCATAGGCTGTGTTGTTATGAGGCAATGGGAGCCAAGGAGGTGAGAGAGAGGGTGAAGTTTGAAAGTTTGAGGCATTCAACTTGCCTACATGCCAAAGAAAAGACTGGCCCCAGACTGGCTCTAGAAGGTAGCAACATGTCAGGCTGTAGACTATCCTGCCTGAAGAGAGGGTCACTGCATATCTGGGAGCACTCAGCTATGCTACATAGCTTATACTAATCATGTGGTTTATGTGGGGGCCCTGATCCATAAGGCATTAGTTTACCTCTAGAAGGACAAGAAACTGGGTGATGGGCTAGAGAGAGGGCTCAGTGGTTAACAGCACTGATTGCTCTTGCAGAGGACCAGGGTTTGGTTCCCAGCACTCACATGGTGGCTAACAATCATCCATAACTCCAGTTCCAGGGGTTCCAATGCCCTCTTCTGACTTCTGTGGGCATTTCATGACATGGGTGCACTTATATACATGCAGACAATACACTCATACACATAAAATAAAAATAATATTTTTAAAAAGAAACTGGATGACTAAAGTCAGGCCCACATGACCAATCCCCATAGAAATCCTGGCCACTGAGTCTTGAGCAAGTTTCCCTGGTGGTAAGGCTCCATGTAGGGACATCTGAGCACCATGTGTACAGTGCCACTGGGATGAGACAGAGAAACTGGCACAGAGTCTCTCCTAGACCCCACAGGGGCTGATTTCAGTCCTCAGCTTTTCACTGGGATGAACTGTAATGATGACAGTTCTTCTGAGTTCCCTGAGTCCTTCCAGTTAATCTGAACCTTGACAGGGACTCCTAGTTCATGGGGGAAACAACACAAAGATCCAATCTTAATGTCCTGCCACTAGGGGCCCATAGATAGAAAACACGAGTATGCTCATGAACATTCACACAAGATTCCAGCAGATCTGCCAGGATGGGTATCTGGGCTTTGAGTCTGTGGGGGCCCCATGTATGTTCTAAGTGAGGGGATGAAGGATGGGCAGATAAAACACCTTTGGGTTTCTGAATGCTAGTGAGATGCTGGTGACATTTCTTATACTATTGTTTCATGTACTGTTTCTTTTCTTTCTATTCCGAGTCTCAGGGAGAGGGTAAATACTTTTGAGAGCCTAGGTTCTCTTAATGAATGGAGCTAAATAGAAAACACACAACTCAGGTATTCAGGGAGCTGCTGGTTGGCAAATGTCCACTGTGGTAGATGTTGCACAATAAATGGTACTTTGAGGAAGCAAGTCACAAAACATCAAGCTAAACCCTTTGCCATCTGCTGTGAAGTTTGGGGTTGTTGTGAGGCAATGTAAACCCAGGACTCAGTGTGTTTTCCTGTAGCAGACAAAGGCCATCAACTTACCAGTGGGACCCATAGCTCTGCAGTGCAGCCCCACATTAACCATAAGTGGACCCTGGGGCTGAGCATCCTTGCCACATGCTGGCTTGCTTACCTAGCTCCAGTGACATCAACTCCAACCATCAGCTGTCCGTTCAGGGAGAGGATCTCATCCCGCAGCCGGACCTTGCCACTCTTCCCCGCTGGGCTGTTCTTCCTCAGCTCTGTCACCCAGATGCAGCCCACGTCCAGAACAGGGCCCTGGTGGGTCTTCCTCTTCTTGCCCCCTCGGCGCTTTTCACCATAGTCCCCGAAAACAGGGATGTTCCCAAAACTGAGGCCCACAGTTTCTGTGTCCCCCAGCTGCTTGGTGAGATACACCGTACAGATCTCCATCTCTGGGGGGCTGTGGTCGGGGAGAACTGTGCTCTCATCCACAGCCAAATTGAGTTGGATGTACTCCTGCAGCTTCTGGATGGCAGCCTGGCAGAGCCGCTGCTCCGGGCCATCCCCGCCCTCCTGCAGGCTGTTCTGCAACCACTGGTACAGGAGGGGCAGGTGTAGCACCGCATTGTCCTGGGTTATGGGCATGGTGCTCACTCCTGGCCACTAGCATCATGAGAGGTCCTGTTCCTGAGGGTTGGACCCTGTGGTGCCCCACGTCCCTTGGGAGCGCTCACTATCATTAGCTTTACCCATGTTCATGTTCAGACTGGCAGATGAGCTTGGGGACGCCTCCTGTGAGACTGGGATGTTTGCCTTGGCAAGAGGGAGGACAGGACACAATTAAACAACCCTGGAACAATGTGCTGGAGTGCTCAACAAGGGGAGGGAGGAAGTATCAGAAGTATCAGGCAAGTCATTGCTAGGTTCATTTCACAGCAGGGTTCATGCAAATGACATGGAAATCAGCTGTTCCTTTAGCAGTGACAGCATGTCTTCCCCTGGGCTCATTCACACCTGGGAAAGGAAGAAGAAAAAAAAAATTGCAGTCACAACACTGAGTCTTCTGAGACAGAACACATGGCTTCCTATATTACAGAAGGGCCATGTTTGTTTGCCAGAGACCAAGCACAATGGAGGAACATGTAGGAACAGAATGCTTTCCTTCTCCCTGCCAGTCCCCAGAGTGGCTCCCTCCACACTGACCATGGAAACTGAATACACCCTTCCTTCCCCTACATAGAAGCCTCTGGAACACTGCCCTTCTATAGGAAGTTTGCTGCTTCTCCCATTAATAACCATGAACACACCATCCATATACATCCAACCAGAGGGCCATGTGAAGAGATCCCACAGAAGGATGAGGAAGGTTCTGGACCACTTCCTATCCCCTTGTGAATACGTCACTTCTACTGAGAATGCATGATGTGACTGAGAGGGGATCAAGGGAGGTGGTAGTTTCTAGCACCATGTCAATAAATTAGCACTGTAACAAAAGCATTTCTTTTGAATGCTAAGGCTGTCAGCTTCAAGCTACTCAAATTAATTCAAATTATCATGGCTATTTGCTTGAGATGAGCATCTAATTGGAGAATTATAAATAAAAGACAAAAAATGGATAGGGCCATTTCAGTGGGCCTCTGTGTCTATAGCATCTGCTCCCTGTAAAAACATTGATCTCAGAACAGGAAGCTTTTAGATCATTGTATAGCTCTGCCATGGAGGTATTTGTAACTGATGATTCCTGGTCTCTGTCTTCTCGGGATCAACACTGTACACACTGGCTGCTTTGATGGTTGTGGTAGAAGATCTGAACTTTTCGTAGTATAGGCTTAGTAGCTCTTACAGGAAATTCTTGAGGCCAGAAGTGTCTCCAATTTCAGGTGTTTTTAGATTTTTGAAATATGTGCATATTCATAATATCTTGGGATCAGAGCCAAGATCAAGTGTCAAGACACAGCTGATTTATGTTCCCTATATGCCCTCTATACATAGCATTATAGTAATTTTATATATTTCAAATAATTTTGACATGAAACAAAGATTCATGGCATGGAATTTTCCACCTGTGCATGCTGTCAGTGCTCAAGATGTTTTCAGATTCTAGACCAATTCAGACTTCAGATTATTAGATTAGGGATGCTTAACCTATATTGCAAAACTGTCAACTTTTCTTTTGCCCTGAGTCATCTCAAATCATTGCCAAGTGGTGGAGAATGTCTCTGCTTCTCTGTTTAACAGAAAACCCAGGAAAAGGAGCATCTATAGAATAAGGAACTGGAGGGATGTCTGAATAGTTATCAGTTATCAGAATGGAATTAAAAGGTTATGTAGCCCATGAACACCTGAGAATAAGAGTGAGTTTGAGGGGCTGGAGAGGTGGCTCAGTGGTTAAGAGCACTGGCTGCATTTGCAGAAGTCCTGGGTTCAATTCCCAGTACACACATGGCAGCTAACAACCATCCATAGCTCCAGTTTCAGGAGATCCAATGCCCTCTTCTGATCTCCACAGGCACTGCAAGACACAGGTACATTCACATACATGCAGGCAATATACTCATACACATAAAATAAAAATAATAAATATTTTAAAAGAGTGAGTTTGAATGTCTCTCTGCTTTTGCAATATTTTTTCTTCTTCTGATAATTGCTTCCTTGGCCCCTACCACAACTCAGGGTTAGAGAGCAGGTTTTCAGTAATCATGTTATTTTTTTTACTCCAACCCTTCAGCCAGAATTGATTGGATAAAGATAAACAGATGATTCATGCTGAGGCCAATCAGCTTGATCATCCCCCAAGTATTAACAACTTTTGAGTTGAAAAAAAAATAGAAAAAAATGCAAGGTAAAATCTACTATTGTTTGACAATTTGTTCTCTTTCTCTCCTGCATCCATTTTCAGTAGCTTGCTTTGTTTGTCTATTTGTTTATTTACCTCTTTGTTTGTTTGTGTGCTGGGGCTCAGGCCCACACCCAAGGGCATGCTTGGCAAAACTTTATCCCTGGGTCAGATCCCCATCTCTTGTTTTTTTCTTGAAAGTCTTACTAGGTAGCCCAGACTGGCCTCAAAGTGGAGGTCCTCCTGTCCCTGCCTCCAGAGTGCTAGGATTACAGGTATAGACTACCACAGCTGGCCTAAGTAGTTAAAACTTTTAAAAAATTATTATTATTATTGTTATTATTATTATTATTATTGTGTGTGTGTGTGTGTGTGTGTGTGTGTACCTGCAAGTGTGTGTGCAACAGCCATGGTGCACAGTGTGGAGGCCAGAGGACAACTTTTGGGAGTCAATTCTCTCTGTTGTAGGTCCTAGAGATTGAACTTGGGTCATTTTACCCACTGGCCCCTAAAAGTTAAATTTTAAAAATGGAATTTGGTTGGGCTTGGTAGTGCACACCTTTAGTTCCAAGACTCAGAAGGTAGGAAGAGGGAGGAGGATTGCTGCAAGTTTGAGGCCAGCTTGGTCTACACAGAGTTCCAAGTCAGTCAGAGCTACATAGTGGGCGAGACACTGTTTTTTAAAAAGGAAAAAATAAAAATAAAAAGAAAGAAAGAAAGAAAGAAAGAAAGAAAGGAATTTATTGTTAGGTTTGAGGCAGTCTTTCAGATTGAGGGGAAGGGTGGGAATGCAGGTGCACGCAGGATGACTGAAATGAAGAACAGGAATGTTGTGGGAAGTGGGCATTCTTTCCCCTTGCCCTGCACCTCTGCCCTCTGGTGATCAACTCCATCCAGGTAGGGTGACCTCTTTTCTACCCAGTCATACAACAGACCAATTGCCACTCAGTGCCCTAGCTCCCAAGTGACAGTATTTTCTCTCTGCTAGAAACTAAGACTTTCTCTCTGGGCCCCAGGATGCAATTCTCAGGGAAAAACTCTGTCCTGACTTTGACAAGAGGTCAGGATCTGGGAGGGGGGATGGTTTGTTATGTGAACTTGGATACCCACAACCTGTATTGACCCTATAAAAGGGGTATCATACATGTATTCTACATTAATTTCTATTTATCCTAACACAGCTTTGGGGGGCAGATTTAGCCCCATGCCTTGTGCATGTTAAACCTGCAGTCTATCACTAGCCCCCAATATCTTTATTCTACAATTCTCACTATACTACGAATTCTTTTAAGATAGGAAATTTGTCTTACTGATAGTATATTACTGGTGCAAAATTCAAGGCCTGATTATTTTAACAATTTAATCTTTGTGAAGTTTTCAGGAATCAAAGGACATGGCACATGCATGAGGCATATCCAGCAAAAGACTTACAAAGGCTTAAGGGACCAGCCCTTAACAAATGTTTAACAAGTACTTCCGGAATGAAGGAATGAAAATTGATATCTGGAAAAAAAATCACTTTACTCCTAAATTTGCTTTGCCTCAGATATTTAAAGAGCATCTTGGAGCTGGAGAGATGGCTCAGTAGTTAAGAACATTGACAGCTCTTGCAGAGGACCCAGGTTAGTTTCCTAAGCACCCACATGGTGGCTAACAACCATCTATAACTCCAGTTCCAGGGGATCCAACACCCTCTTCTAACTTATTTGTGCATTGCATGAATGTGGTGCACTTACATACATGTAAAATACAAATAAAATTTTAAAAATAAAAAATGAATACATAAAGAGCATCTTGCCCATGCTATTTAGCCTATTTTTATATATGGAATCATCTGAACTGTGACTAACACCTGAATTACAAGCCATTAAAATTTTAATTTAAAGGATCTTTACAACTTTTTTTCTATAATTATTGAGTCTGCAATGGGAAAGACACTGAGCTAAGGTAGGGAGTGAAGTGATGAATAGCACTGTAGCATTTAAGGACATCTTTGTTGAGACTCAGAGAACTTGGGAGGCATTTAGTTTAACTTCGCCTCTTAAAAATGAAGGGCTTCAAAGCACACACCTTTAAATCCAATACTCGAGGCAGAGGCCAGCCTGGTCTACAGAATGAGTTCTAGGCTAGCCAGAGCTACATAGTGAGAACCTGTATCAAAAACCAAAACCAAAAACAAAGCCTGGTATGGTGATGTACGTCTTTAATCCCAGCACTTGGGAGGTAGGAGTGGGCAGATCTCTGTGAGATCAAGGCTAGCCTGGTCTACATAGTGATTCCAGGCCAGCTGTGACTAAGGGAAACCCTGTCTCAAAACCTCAAAAAGACTAAAAAAAGGAAGAAAAAGAAGAAAGAAAAAAGAAGAAAGAAAATGATTTGATTTATTCATAAGATTTTAATATGTCTGTGTGAAGCTATTTTTCAGTAAAAGGCATTACTTATTTTGGCCAAAGGAGACGTTTAATCTTTGTACATGAATGGATTATCTTTGATCTTACATTTCCTTTTAATAGCCATGTGATTATGTAGATTATATTTGCTAAGGTTTTGATTTATTTGGAACCAATTAAGAGCTGACACTCAAGTTCTTTGGAACCTCAAAGTACACGATATTGGAAATCTCTTTTTGGGGACTGAGCAGTAAGATAATTTATTACTGACATGGTTCCCAACACTTCTCCCATTTGTTATTACTACTTGTTAAGTCACTTCCTGAGAAGGCTAGAGAATGTTTTCCACCCTAGATGCCATGGTTTATTGACTTTCTCTGGGAGAAAAGGAAATTTAGAAAAGAGAGTGAAAGGGATCATTTTTCTGTGTTATGGAGAACGAAGGTGAGAATTTTCTTTGATGGAGAAGGCCAGTTGGCAACTGCATTCAATTAACCATCCCAGGGAGATCTATTATGTGCCAGGCACCATGCAGAACTCTGAGGGGGTAAGACCCCAGCCCTGTCAGACAGGAGCAGATGCTGCAGCTGCTCTCACTGCATCACATGGTCGGCAAAGGATGGTCCACATCTCACTTGGAAGTTTGGGAAATGATTCTCTGGAGGAGACAGCATTGAGATTAGCTTAAAAATTGGTTGATGTCAACAGTCTACCACGAAAAAAGTGATGGAATAGATGGAAAATTATAGAACATAGAGAGTCATGATTCCCTGTGATTCCACGTAATACAGATGAAACTAAAAACCAAGCGTAGAAACCGTGCTGCCCTAGGGCAGAGCTAAATCTCTCTGTGCTGTTGACTGTCCCTTTCTCCTTTTGGTAGCATGACCAAGACTTCTCAAATGGAGAGCCCTCCTGAGTGTACAGTTAGGCTGATCAAGGCAAATGAACATAGATCTCAACTTCTAGGAATGAAGTTTTAAGTATATCAGGAACCCTTCTACAACTTTCCAAGTTGGTTATGAGTTTGCTGGAATATTTATTGGGGGCGGGGACTGTCCTGGCCTTCCACCTTCTCTATCAGCATGCTGCCTGCCTGCTTCTGGCAGTTTACCCTCCCAAAGAGGTTCCATGTTACCCAGGTCAGCACTCAGCCTGGTTATGGATCCCTGTAGGTCACCAGTAGACTCCCAGTGAAAAATAACATGTAGCTTGTGTCAGATGCTCAAGGCAATCCAATTTCTCGCCCTTTATTTTATGGGTTAGTAATATAATCACCTGAAACACAGCCTCTCTTGTGGGTATGGATAGCTATGTAGCATAAATCTGGCCAATGAAACACAAGAGGAAATCACGGGTGTGGCTGATGAGAAAACTCCTTAGAGGGAGAAGCAAACTGAAAGGAAAAGAATACTTGCATGTTGTTGAAGTTGTCTTCATCTAGTTTTTTCTAAATTCAACCAATTAGTCTAATTAGACCTCAAAGAAATATAGAATTTGATACCTAGAAGTAGAAGAACTAAAAGTAACAGAGCCTAAAATGTGGAACTGGCTGAGTTGAGACAGTTGTCAAGGACTTACAGGTTACATTCTAGATAGTGGCAACTCTATTAGCCATGTAATGTGAAATATTTGGAAAACTGCCAGCTGTCATGCCTTGGATGATCATTTCTGTGTTGGAAGAGGCTATAGAGTTAGGGAAAGCAGTAGGAAAAAAATTAGAATATTGATAAGTGCTTTGTCTTTTGCAGCAAAATCTAGCGAACTTTAATTGCAGATGGAGATAATAAGACATGGATAGAAATATTGCCGTCCCTCAGAAGACATTGGGCATTGAGCCTACAATCTAAACTGCCAAAGATGCACACATTGTGGATCCTTACAGTGTGAAGAAAAGCAGCTTTATCAGAAGGGGTGAGTTGGGCCCTACTAGTGAGACATTTTAAGTATTTTTACAGAAATATGATTATTCCTCAGAAATCATTGTTTCAACTACCCCAGCAGCACACATTAAGCATGATTTTATCACTTAGGGAGATAAGATGTAATCACTTAAGGAGATAGGTTAGAAGGGAAGGATGTAACTCATCAGGAATTGACCAGAAACATATAGACTAAGACACCTACGAACGAAAGGGAATTGTTTTACCTCAAACATCACAAACCTGGTTTATAACAATTTGGAATGATTTAATTCCTGTAGTAGTTTTGAAAATCCATACCTTTCCACCTAGGCCAAAACTTACATTCAAGGTTAGAAAATGTGTTTGGTCCCCGGAAAGAGTGTTCCCCCTAAAAAGGAGTGGCATTGAGTATATAGCACAGTAATGACCTCCAGATTGACGCAAGAGAGGTAGAGGGCCTAGATCCCTAGAGGGGGCGGTACCACCTGTGCAGTATGTGGTCTCTCGCTCTGCTTGCCCAGGTAGACCTGCTTATTGCTTCAGACAATAGCTGTTGGGTTTTTTGTCTCTTTCAAAAACTGAAGTTTTTATGGTAATTGTTTTATACCTTCCCAGGATTGTATATAGATGTGATGGGCTTACTTCAGAGAGTCATATCCAGAACTAATGGAGAGGACCAAACAATACCAGACATCTGGGGCTCTGATCTGGATACACTGACTGGATGAGACTTGGATCCCAAGTCCCTTGGGGATGAGGCATCTATCCCATGCACTGAAGGAAGAGTATATCAGAGTAACGAAAGACAGAGACTGTGGCAGAGAATAATATTTGCCTACATATGATCCTTCCTCTCTTTTCCTATCAGAAACTCACTTGTGTTTAAGGAAAAGAGACTCAGCCAAAGAGATACCTTCAGACTTCTTACCCTGCAGGGGGGAAAAAATAGGTCTCTACCTTGTTTAAGCCTTGTTAATTAGACATCCTGGTATAGTTCAGTAAGATCCCTGAAGAATATGTTGCTTTTATTCACTCGTGGCCTCACATTCAAGACCTAGATTGTAATCTTGAATCTTTCAACTTCGCTCGTTGCATTGTCAATAAGCAGTTATTGAGTTGTTACCTTGATTTGGGGGCATCCAAAAAGAAGACAAGGCAGAATTCTGTCCCTTGAGGAGCTGAAAGCAAGCATAAATTCTTCCAATGGTTTATGAGCACCATTGTATAGTCTTAAGTGGTACAGGGAAGCCTATAACAGATTAAGAAACATTGCACATTCCAACTAATGAAAGACGCTTAAACCAGCTTATGTTTTGGAGAAGCAAAGTATTGGCTAGTTTTTATCAATCTACATGGTTGGATAGAGACTAACTGATGGGCTATGCCCATGAGACCAAAGAAGAATTTGATTTAATCTTTATTTCATGCAACAAGAGTTGACCTTGCCAAGCCAGGGGGAAAAATGATCAACCGCCCTGTGTTCCACAGGAGAAAGAGACCATAAAACCAATAGCAGCAGCAAAGTGGGTCATGCGAGGGGCACCTGGGGGCACAGATGGATTCTGGGAAGCTAGGCTTTCCACAGTCAATGCTGGAATTTTGGGAGATGAGAAGGGTCTTCTTATGTAAACTGTAAATGGTACAGGTCTTGAGGGTACCTCAGGGATCACTTCATCCAGCCTTCCATTTTACACCTGAGAGAAATGTGCATCAAGACGGGTCCAAGTTCTTTCAGTTTCTGGTCTGATCACCCTCAAAGAAAATGAAAATGAAGAGGATGAATAAAACAAAAAAGTAACCTGCAGCTGTTCTGAGAATCTCATACTTGGAGATCCCATCTATCCAGAAAAGTGGGCTTTGTCCAGATAACAACATTCAAAAGTAGGGGCTGGAGAAATGGCTCAGCAGTTAGCATGAACTCCTTCCAGAGGACCAGAGTACCCACAATGGGTGGCTCAATCCTGTAAATCCAGCTCCAGGGGATCCAATGCCTCTGACCTCTGCAGGTGCCTGCACTCACATATGTGCATATATCCACATAAAGACACCCACAGACAAAGACACACACGATATTTAAAAATCTTTAAAAATATTTTAAGTCTTTAATAAAAAAATAATTTCATGGGGCTGGAGGATGGCTCAGCGGTTAAGAGCACTGACTACTCTTGTAGAGGACCTGGGTTCGATTCCCAGCACCCACATGGTAGCTACGAACCGTGCTTAACTCCAGTTCCAGGGGAATCCAAAGCCCTCTTCTGAACTCTGCAGCATTGCATGACACGGGTGCACTCACATACATGCAGGCAATACACTCATACACATAAAATAATAAAAATAATA
>NW_008329320.1:3562520-3571122 GCF_000622305.1 Nannospalax galili
CATACACGCAGGCAATACACTCATACACATAAAATAAAAATAATAAATAGAATATTTGAAAAAAAATTTCTTAAAAATTGGGAATGAGTGGCAATTAAAGAAAGCTCGTGGATGTGTTATCTAAAGGTTGCATGCAAGAAAAAAGTTGGGGACCAAAAGAATTAGTATTAGGAATGATCTCTGTTTCCCTATCTTTTTCTGAAATATATTTGTTGTGATTTCAAATACGGAAAACAAGTTTGGAGTCTGCAGTCACAAATTGTTAACTTGGAATGTCAGGCTTTGTTATTAATTACTGTTAGACTGCAGATATGTTAGTCCTCAAAGAGCATAATGACTGGGAAAGAGGAAATGCGTGAGGTCATGTGCACAGTTCTCCAGTAGCAATTCTACACTCTGAGAAGTGGCTCAATGGGTAACTGTCTGCGAGCAGCACCAGCTACTGTGTCAACAGACAACCCTGAGACCACGGTGACTGGAATCTGATGTTTCTGATAACTTTTGAAGCATGTATGTGTGTGTGATGTATATGCCTATGCATGCATCTTCATGTGTGTGTGCACATGTGGTACACGTGTGTGGAGACCTGAGGTGGATGTTGGGAATCTTCCTCAATCACTTTCCACCTTATTTTTTGAGGCAGGGTCCCTCAGTTGACTCAAAGCTTACTGATACAACAAGGTAGGCAGCTTGTTCTCTCTGCCTTCCAAACATTGGAATTATTAAATGCCATGCCCACCTGGCATTTATGTGAGCTCTGGGGATCCAAACTGTAGTCCTCACACTTGTGCAGTAAGCACTTAATTCACTGGGCCATCTCCTCAGCCCTGTTTTTAGATGCTTCTTATGCTTAGACTCTTGGGTACATAAACTACTTATTGCATTTAAATTCTTAGCATATAACTGCACAGGATCTGACCTCATCATTAATTAACAACAATGCAAATATTTCTAATAGCCAGTAATGCACTCTATTAGCTAACTGTATGTCCCCAGGCAAGTAAGTCATTTAAAATCTTTGAACCTTAGTTTCCTTTTCTGTCAAATGAAGTAGTTGCATGCAGTTTTTTTTTTGTTGTTTGTTTTGTTCTGTTTTTACCAGCTGTGGCGTTCTCCAGGACTTTGGAGCTGAGTTATCGAGTCAAGAATGGAGTTGCTAGCCTCATTGAAAACCATATACACAACACTTGGAAGTTTTAAACTGCAGAGGAGATGGGCCAAATTACTTTATCAGACTTTGAGTATCTGCCAAGACAAAGGGAGAAGGGGAGCCCCAGGGGTGGTTTTACATCCATGTGCCTATAACCCCAGCCCAATCTTTCAGAAGACAAGAAAAAAATATATCCAACAGAATAAAAACTCTTCAGAGCAGCAGAAAGAACAAAGGTTTCAAGAAGTGGGGAAGAACTCGCCTGGGGGGGTGAGTCCACAGGAAATCCTGTTTCCACCCAGGCCCCACAGACTCTCCAACTTGGCACGGGCTTAAGTGGAGGGGAAACTGCCCCCTCCTCTTCCCAGATTGCTAGCTTACAGGGTCAGGCCGGAAGGCCTGGTGCAGAGAGAATCCTCAGAGAAAACCCAAAGATCACTGAGCAGAAAGGTTCAGCCACAAGCCTCTCTGGGAAGCTCCCCCCTTTCCCAGCCCTTCCTGTGGGAAAGGCCTCAGACAAAGAGAAGGCAAGTCAGAGCCCATGGGAGTTAGAGCAGCACGGATACCCATCTTGCCCCTTTCAGTATGGACTCAGGATTTAGAAGGAAAGAATGAAGAAGTGTGGCATTCTAGCCCGCTGGTTCAGTGGCATCCAGGGCACGCCTGTGCCCTCTTGACTCTTAGCAGGAGTGTGAGAGAAACAAAGTGGAGACTATAAAAGGCAGGGGAGCTCATGAACTGAGGAGACGGGGGTGAAAACCATCCAAGTAGGTTCAACGTGGAGCACTCCCAAAGACCCTGGAGAGGTCTATGAAGTGAGGAGGCTAGACCACTGTTGCTTATGATCCTGCCAAATTATGCAGAGACATGTACACAGTTAAAAGACACTGCTACAGAAGGCCATTGACAGTCCAGGACATGCCACAAGATGACCTGATCTTATGACTTTCCCATACCCATGCCTCAGGATCCTGAGTTTAGACTCACAAATGCTTTGAGCACACTGAAAGTCAATCCTCATCTTGTATAGATACTTGCAAGAAAGCTCACTCATTGATCTTCAATTGGAAAAACAATTACTAAGTGGGCAGGTATTTGCATTAAACCAATTGGTGCATGATTTCTCCTGAGGGCTGGATGCAGAGGAGGCAAAGCTCAGAGCAGGGAGCCCTGGAAGGGACCTAGCTCAGGCAGATCCACAGCCTGCACTCCCCTTTACTAGACACCACTGGGAAGAGTGTCAACTGGCCTCTGCCTCCTGCAGGCTTTCCTTCCTGTTCAGCACTAGCTATCCCCTTCAGTTGAACCCACTTTCTTCAAACCACCTGTACAGTAACATCAATAAAGACTGATTTCTACCTCATACAGTCATACTTTGGTTCGTTCCCCGCCCCTGAGATGACTGTGATTCCGGCTTTGGAGTCTATATATCATGGACATTGTTTTGTTTACCTTGGGTACTCCTGAGGCTATTTTACCACGTGTTATAGTCATAATTTAATTATAAAAGAGAAATTTTGCTTTATTTCCAAGTTCAGAGTTGTGAGGAGGGACCTCCATCTGCTTCTAAGTATCAAGGACACACTGCTCTAGTCAAAATATGTCTTTTCCAAATTCTGTTTTGAAGCTTAATCTTAATTAGGGTGGAATTAAAAAGTTTTTTAAAAGGGCCGGCGAGATGGCTCAGTGACCAAGATCACTGGATGCTCTTGTAAAAGACCCAGGTTCAGTTCCTAGCACCCACATGGCAGCTAATAACACTCTATAACTCCAGTTCCAGGAGATCCAATGCCCTCTTCTGACCTTCATGGGCACTGCATGACACAGGTCCACCTACCTACATTCAGGCAAAACATCCATACACATAGAATAAAAATAAATAAATCTTTAAAAAAAAAAAAAGAAAAAGAGGTTAAGAAGTCAGTGGTTAAGGACTTTGTCCTCATGGACTGCCCGATAAAAGGACAGGAGGGAACTAGGTTAGAACTCTTGTTCTATCATGCCAGGATACAGCACTCATGTCTTCCAAAGGATATGGTGAGAGAGTGCCATCTTGGAAGCAGACATGCATTCTGCTGGCACTTCGACCTTGGACTTGAGCCTCTCAACTGTGAGAATGAAATTTTTCTTTCTAAGTCACCCAGTGTCAGGTATTTTGTCATAGTACAAATAGACTAAGACTGACATCATCCAGGTTTGGTGTAACTATAGGAAACTGCCAAATGGTAACACAGTAAACTGCTTACAATGGTACATGTGACTATTTGATGGAGGAAAGGACAGGAGGGACAGAGCTAAAGTCCCACGAAGGAAAAGTCAAGGGAAGCCATGGTCTCTTCTCCACTCTTGACCTGAAGCCCCACTAAGGAGACTTATACTGCAGAAATTCCAGACAGCACCAGTACTTCCCAGAGCCCTGCAGCCCTGGCTGACTCCCTACTACACAGATGGGGAAACAGACTGAGAAGGGACCTGCGACGACTTAGCCGACAGAGGATGATAACCATGACGTCACTTGGCAAAAACTCCCTTCAGATCAGAAGGCAGGTTCTCAGTCATTAGGCAAAGTCTCCTTCCAGGAAAACAGGAAATTAGAATTAAAAACATAAATATCTTTGTCATCTCTCATTAGAGTGTATCCTTGGGGAGGGGATGTAGGCAACCGGGTACATTCTGGGTTTAAATTCCAAGATAGAAGGCTAGTCTGTACACTGCTGAGCCCTGTAGAGAGAGGTGCTGTGTGAAAGTGATGCTGTCAGGCCCACTGATCTGGGGTAATATTACCTGCCACCCACCAAGTTCCACTGAAGCATTTCCAACATGCCTTAGGCACCCAGGATGGAGGACTCCAAGTGCAGCTTCATTCTCAAGATGCTGAATGCACAGACTGTGCCAAGGCAGATTCTAAAGGTACCACGTGAAAATAGCCAGACTTGTTCTCAACTTGAAATCTCAAGTCTATTCTCCTGAGGAAGTGATTAAGAACTTGGCCTCCTCCCCAATGCAGATGCTCCTACCCCTGTCTGGCAGGCCCAGGTGCTCTCTCTCCTTCTTAGTCCTGTCGTTAGCCTGTCTTCCCACTGTTCTCCAAGACTCCATCACACCTTCCACTCAAGTCCTTTCCCACGAGCCTCAAAACCAGAATGGCGATGGAAAGAAAGATGCCTCGGCTTCTAGTTTTCCAGAGTTCCCCGAGATAAACACTGGTTCAGAGAGTGATGAATCATTCTTTAACTCAACAAATATTTATTGAGTGCAATAAATAAAGCAATGTCCTCATCCTCAGGAATTTAAAACCTTAGGTGGTCTTTAGAATCCTGCTCCACCTCACCTGGATCTGTCACGGATTGCCCAGATACAATCCTTAGAGATTCTGATTCACAAGAACTGGAGCTGTAATGGCACACAAACATCTGTACTCTTGAGCATTTTGATAAGTGATGGGACATGGTCCTAGAAACTAATGGTTAGGTGGAGTAAGGCTAGCTGTCCCATGTGAGGCTAGGAGCAGGGGAAGAAATCAGCTCAAATGTCCTGGCATTTCAGTGGAACTCTCCTTGATCACCCATGTATGCTGATAGATTTAGCAAATAAGAATATGTAGAGTGAGCTGGTGAGGTGGCTCAGCAGGTCACCTGGTAGGCTCACAAGTCTGACAACCTGAGTTCGAGCCCCAGAATCCACATAAAGGTAGAAGGAGAGAACTGAATCCACAAAGTTCTCCTCTGACTCTTACATACACAGATAATAAAGTCTTCTTATGTGAATTTCAGATAACTAACAAGGCATGTTTTACTATAATTCTATCTTAAACATATTAGTGTGCCTCAGTGTATTTGCAATATTTGAGACATAGCTATCCTCGAATATTATTTATCAGAAATTCAAACCTAACCTATGTCGGGTATCTTAGGTGACACACCTACATCCACCCCGACCTAAAAGAAGCTCATATAGCTTCTGACCTGCATGCCTTGTGACCCAGGTAACCTGACCCAGAATTTATGCCTGGCCACAATGGGTCTTTTACTTCCTCCTCCATGCCAGCATCATGCATGGGCCTGGCTGCCCACTCTGCGGGTAGGGAACTGGGTCAGCTCTGGATCACAGCTCCCCACAGCTCCTTGCTCTTTCAGTCTCTTCTCCACATTCCCAATCCTTCCAGTCCCAGCCTCGCTGTCTACCTTGGATCCTATGTTTGCCCACACTCTACAAACACTGGTCCCTCTTGCCAGCTGACCTCTTAGAGCTGCCTTCAACACAAGGAAATATCGGTCTCTCACAAGACAGCTGTGTCAGGACAAAAGGCTATAAGGAAAAGGAAAATGTTTGAAGTAAGCAAGGAACCAGAGATTTTCAAACCACGAACCCAGGACACAGCCTTCCACAGGTCTTCAGCATCAGCTGCTATGACTTCGTTAGTTTCATTTGCTTATCTTTCTGGGTAGGATTTTATTTGAATGAAGTTAAACAGCAAATGTTGTCTGAAAACCCTAGAATATATGAGTAGCAACCAGTTCTATGAGGTGCTTCTTTGGGGTTGCAGAAAACACTGAATTGTCAGCTTAGCACTCGTTCAAATTCTTTTACCCTCCCCAGGATTTTTGCTGAGGAATTCAACCATCCTCCTTCACCTAATGATCAGTGATCACAGCTGGCTTGCTGCCCTGGTTGTCAGTGACCCAGGACTGATAATCAGTCATGAGGGGAAGGCTGTGGAGGCTTCTGGGGGAACCTTGACCCTCTTCTACATGGCAGCAGCAGGCACAAGCTACCATCAGTCTACCAGTCTGAGCTGAAGCTTAATGTCAAGAGTAACAGAGAGGGGAAGAAAATGAAACTAAGACTTTGATGATGTGTGGACACTGTGGGACCACTTAATATTTTCTCTGCTGAAACTGGTTAAGATTAAATTTCTCTAACTTGTATCCAGAAAACGTTCTGTTATATGTGTGGTTCTCTGTTTAGAGCTGCTATAAAAAGAATGTTTAAGATGGATATGCAAATTTAAATTCTGAGATTTGCAGCATATAACTGGGTCTACCTGCCTTTAATTCCATCCCAGAGGGCAGAAATAAGGAGCTAATTCCTATTTCTCTATGGACACTAGCTTTCCTCTTTGAGTTTGAACAAAAATAGCTCTGTTTTAATGTTTGTTGATGAAGAATGGAAAATAAATGTTTCCCTCCCTCTGGCAGAGGCTCCATATTTAAACATCCTCAACACCACAAGAAAAAGTACATGATGCCTAGAACTGCCTTACACATTTTTTCAGTGGAACATGGACAAATGCAGAGATCCAGACTCCTTCAGGCATCCTTCAGGCCTAGAATCCCACAGGCTGGAATAGGGTTGTAGGCTGAATACATCCATTTTCACCCACCTTACTCCACACTGGTTGACTAATCCTGTCCCCCTCTCTCCCAGGTCCCTGAATCTGAGACTGGAACTCTTACACTGAAAACTCTCTCCCAACACTGCCCTCTCTGGTTTCAAATATTTCCATAAATGTATAATAACCTCTTCAGAAGACAGTTGGCAGGCCAACTCTACACTGTTGACTCTGGAAAAGTGAGCTTGCATCTAAGGGGTTCTAAAAACTACAGTAAAGCCACTAGAAACTAATGACATCTTCAATCCACCAATGAAGACAATAAAGTAGTGGATGGCTCCAAGCCAGGGGCTCTAATTCCAGTACAAGTCTAAAACACAGTAAAGAAGGAAAGGAAAATAATATAGGTTAATCATGGACACTAATAAAAACAAACCTGTGAAACTGGCAAAGGGATGAAAAAAGACATACCAAACAGGCCAATTTATCCTACATATAGTCACCTTACGCTAGGCATTACCACAACTTGCTAAGAAGTCCAGACTGGGTAAGTTCTGTGGCCACCTTCAGGAGATACCCAATTTTCCTAGTGACAGGCACATAAATAACTTATAACTTAAAAAGAACCTTAAAGGATGAAAGAAATCCTGTGGCGAATAAAACCATCCACATGAGTTAATGGTGTGGGATCCTCAGGGCGAAGCTGTAGCCACAGCTAAGAAGGGCTGGCATAAAGAGGGCAGGGTCTCCCACTGTGAAGGAGGGGGTGAGGGCAGGGTCTCCCACTGTGAAGGAGGGGGTGAGGGCAGGGTCTCCCACTGTGAAGGAGGGGGTGAGGGCAGGGTCTCCCGCTGTGAAGGAGGGGGTGAGGGCAGGGTCTCGCACTGTGAAGGAGGGGGTGGGGGCAGGGTCTCCCACTGTGAAGGAGGAGGTGAGGGCAGGGTCTCCCACTGTGAAGGAGGAGGTAGGGGGAGGGTCTCCCACTGTGAATGAGGAAGTGGGGGCAGGGTCTCCCACTGTGAATGAGGAGGTGGGGGCAGGGTCTCCCACTGAGAATGAGGAAGTGGGGGCAGGGTCTCCCACTGTGAAGGAGGAGGTGAGGGCAGGGTCTCCCACTGTGAAGGAGGTGAGGGCAGGGTCTCCCACTGTGAAGGAGGAGGTGGGGGCAGGGTCTCCCACTGTGAAGGAGGGGGTGGGGGCAGGGTCTCCCACTGTGAAGGAGGAGGTAGGGGCAGGCTCTCCCACTGTGAAGGAGGTAGGGGCAGGTTATATTTGGAGCTTTACTGTTCCTTAGAGTTTAACTGTCCTTACGTAGACAAGAAGTTTTGGTTGGTGGTAGCTCTATTTAAAATTTTTTAAGCAAGAGAATGACATAACCAAAATTATGACTGTTTTAAAAAGCACCAATATGGTAAAATGCTCACCATAAGAAAATAGCTTTGATTACTTATCAACGTTTGTTTAAAAAATTAAACAACTTCTTTGAATAATACTAAAATAACTTCATCTCAGGCAAGCTTATGAGTAGTTTTTCATCTTTATACTTCTGAATTTTATAGATGCACATGAACATATATTACTTAGATGATTTAAAAGAGCAGTGTGTGGAAAGTGGGGTGGAATGCTGTTGGGAAGTCAGACTAGACAGCAATGAGGCCTGCTGAAGACTGGATTAAGAGCATGGCCCCAGGGCAAAGGAAGAAGAGGGTGGCTTCTAGGGTCACTTTAGAGGTGGAGTTGGTCAGTCTTTTTCTTTTCCATTTTTGAAGGCAAGTTGGAATTTATTAAGAAAGGGTTTAGGAGCTGGGGAGATGCCTCAGTAGGTAAAGTGCTTACTTCCTCATGCTCAAGCGTGAGGACCTGCGTTCTGACCCTCGGCACCCATATGAATGCCAGGCATGATGGCACATCTGTAACCTCAGTGCTAGAAGATGGGTGGATTCACTGGCCAGCAAGGGGTTCACTGGCCAGCAAGTCTAGCTGAAATGACAAGCTCCAGATTTAGTATGAGACCCTGTTCCAAACAAATTAGGTAAGAGTGATAGAGGAAGACAGCTGATAGTGACCTCTAGACTCTACATGTGTGCATGATGAGCACACTCACACACATGTGCATATAT